>NC_064614.1:860984073-861287104 GCF_023898315.1 Schistocerca nitens
TGTGCACACAGTAATTGTGGATGTGAGACTACCCGGCAAACACAACTCCGTTCGATAGGTGCCCTGAAGTCATCGTTGGCGTGGTTTATCATTGACCGAAATGCCATCTTCGGTAAAGAACACGATAGTACGGACATTTATTAACAGTCTGCATGATTATATCGTGAATTAGACACAGGAGTGGGAAACAGCGTTTTGTTGCTTTAATTTCGGACACTGGTATATTACCTGATCATGCGAAATTCCATTCTCCAGTTAACAAGCTGACACACGAATTATTTGGGGTGAGCGTGGCGTACGGATCACTCTAGACATGCGGGAATTGAAAACACCATCGCGGTTGAAAGAAAATTAATCTGTGAACAATAAAAAATGAGGGAAATTCACCACTACAATACTCCACAGGGTAACCCACCGACTATACTCAGGCTTCAGAATCATTTGGCCCCATTACTTGCACACAGTTACACAAGTCTGTAATGGAAAAATTGTTTCAAATTTTTAGGGCGATTCTCATAGTACTTTTTGTGAAGAATACAGAAAAAATTGCAACAAAATTCCATCACCCTTTGTTTACGCGGTAATAACATACTGAATTTTTACTTTTAGGGTGTTTTTAACATACGAACACACTGCAACCTTTCGGTGAAAATATAAATAATAACTTTAAAATATAACATTTTTAGCCTAATAAGTTAACTTGCAAATGTAATCAGTCTAAATTTAGGTTCCCATCGTGATACAGCATTTCTTTTGTTAAAAAAACTGTACGGTAAAACTGGTAGAATCCTGTTCATACTAGATTTGCTGCCAGTGTGCTGTCTGTGTCAGTACCCCTTCGACTGTTCCTCCTTCCCCTTCCACATACTGTCTGTTCTCCACTGCAAGGTCAAGTTACTGTCAGTGTGGATGTAACCAGTCAGCTGAGCACATTTCCTTTCTTTTTTTCATTGAAGCGAAATTTAGTTTTGTGTTTATAATGGCTTATAGAGGTTGTGGAACTCTCCCGATTGTTTCTACTATATCTGTGAGACTTATAATGTTCAAAAGCAACTGAGAAACATTTATGATTTTGTTAAAAATTTATACTTCGCCTACTTTGGTATGACACTTGGCGATCAAGACAAGTCATGGACTCCTTAGAAAGTGTGTTCTATGTGTGTAGAAGTCCAGAGGCAATGGTTTCAAGGTAAGTAGAAATCATTTTGTTTTGCAATACCTATGATTTGGAGAGAACTGAAAATTCACAGTGAAGACTGTTACTTTTGCTCATGCTGTGTGCAAGGTTTTAACTTGAAAAATAGATTTCGTATCCAAACATTCCATCAGGTATGTGCCATTTCCTCATGGTCTTCATTTACCTGTACCTTGTCCTCCAGCTACACTTGAAAACATTTTAGATGATGCTGATCAGCTGTCTCAAGGCAGATTACAATGATGGTAGTTATGAGTCCCCCAGCAGTGAGCCAAACCCCTAACACAATCGGAAATAAAAGATTTAGCTAGACTTACGCCTTCCAAAGGATTCAGCCGAGGTTTTTTGAGTCGAGGTTGAAAGAAAAACGATTGTTGTCTCCTGGAACATGCTTTTCTTGGTATGGGAGTAGAGAAAAAGAGCTTGTGCCTTTTTTCTCTAGAGTGAGTGACCTCGTTTTTTTGTACTAATTTTCCTGGGTCGAAGGAGACATTTAATATCAAATAAAGACCCAATGAATGAAGACTTTCCATTGATTCCTCCAAAAGGAGCCTGAAAGTTGTTCTTCTGTACAATGGTAATCAATATGCATGTGCACCAGTAGGACATTCAGTTCATTTGAAAGAATGTTATGAGAACCTTGAATTGGCTTTTAAGTAGCTTAAGTTGTCTGATCGTAAGTGGACCGTTTGTGGGGATGTGACAGTGATTTCTACACTACTAGGACAACAGAGTGGCTACACAAAGTCCCTTTGCTTCCTCTGAGAGTGGGATAGCCATGACCGTAAGCAACATTAAGTTAAAATAGAATGGCCAGTAAGAAAAAATTTCGTACCTGGAATTAAGAACGTAGAGAAGGAGATTTGAGTGGATTCTAAAAATATTTTACTTCCTCCACTTCACATCAAGTTGGGAATGATGAAACAATTCGTCAAAGCAGTGCCTAAAGAATGAGAGAGTTTTAGATATCTTTGTTAGCAATTCTCTGGCCTTTCTGAGCGAAAACTTAAAGAAGGGATATTTGTTGGGCCTCATACAAGAAAACTTATGAACGATGAAAACTTCGAGTTGAAAATGGAGAATCAGGAAGGAAAGCATGAAAGTCTTTTAAATAAATGGTAACCGGCTTTCTAGGGAATAAAAAAGACTCAAACTACAGAATATTGTTGCCGATCTGTTAACTAACTACAAACTGTTGTTCTGCAACATGAGTGTTGCAGTTCATTGCCTTCATTCTCATCTGGACTATCTTCGAGCTGTCAGTGAAGAACAAGGAGAACGATTCCATCAAGACATAAAAAATATAGAACGAAGATATCAAGGGCGCTGGAACGTAAACATGATGGCACTGTTGGATGTCAAAAACAGAAAATCGTCACCTCCACAGCAGGAAAAGTACGAAAACAAGTTTGGAAGGAGTAAGAATACACTACGACAAAGACTTGTAACAGAGTTGTAGTAACGCCTTATCAACTTTTCTTCTGTGTTGAAGATTAACCAACTTTTAATGTGGTTTAATAGCATTGCACATAAATGATATTGATATAAAAATTGGCTTTTAGGATTTTCCCTAAAAGTTTTGGATCTTTTTGTAGCAAAAATTTACATGACAGAAAAAAACAATATCATTTCTGAAATTTGCGCCAAAAATATATAAAAATCGGTTATGGAATCAAAACTAAAACAGTTTTCACTTTTTTTGGCTGACCTGTGCTATGATACGGATACAACATACAACAGCTGCTCCAAGAGTAATCTCCGCATTGTTTTGTTTATCTTAAAACTGTGTATTTCACAGGAACGTTGGCGGATATTAATAAACGGATCTTCTCCCATACGATTCTATGCCGTCTGCTCTCAAATTCTACTTTGTGAGAAATTCTGTAGCGAGAATCTTGGCCACCTCTCTCCCCTTCCCCTGAGGTTTGAACGACACGTTTCTTGTAAGTTTCTTTGCAGGGTGAAACCTTTCTTGTAAATAGGACGAAACATATCACGAACATTTTCTATGTCTATTTGATCGTCTTTCCAGTCACTTTATCCCGCTGCAACATACATTAAATGCGTGTGTGTCAGTTATTACAGCGAGTAGTGCGTCATCTTTGACAACCTGTCATTAACTGTAAATAGCGGTAAACTCCGAGTTGGACATTATGACTGCGTGCTTCTTTTAAACATAGCGCCATATGTGCCGATGTGGCAGGTAGTTGCTTGTTATGAAAAATATGCAATACATAGTTTACAATCCTCTACTCTCTTTATCTTTTTGACACTGCTGATGGTTGAAGCACTGTCTATGTAGATAACGTTCGCTATATATTGCTAATTACACAGAATATGTTGTTCGGAAAACATTGTTTTATACCATGTCAGTCACTTTTTCATTTGATTACGTCATGATGGTCATGAAGCTTCTTCAATGTTGGGTGTTTCGACTGCTCTGAGGTGAAATTTCATCAGGAATCTTCAAGTGTCTACAGGTGATTGAGCACTTTTCCATTTTCAACACCGACCATAAAACTAAAAATGTATTCTTCGTCATTCCAAAAAATAGCTCATTTTTGTTTGAAAGTTTATGTTTCTGTATCGATGACTAATGACGTTACGACAGCACATTTTACGTTATTTTACGATCTCCTACCTATCGATAACTTAAAAGTTAGTGCCTTGCTCTACAGCAAAATTTTTATTTGAACACAAAATGTCGTTACCTGTAGAGTAGCTTTACATTTACTTTCGAAATGGTTGCACCTCTGCTCGCCACCTTTTCCTTTCACATATTTGACTGTTATTTGTGTATTCCGTCACACTGTGTGTGTTGCAGAGCCTCCTCCAGCTATTCATCAATTAAATTAATCTCAGATTAAAGCATGTTTTTGCTCGTCTAACTCGCAACGAGCAGGCTCGCTTATAATTCTCAATTACGGATATTGCAATTATTCTCGCAGATCACACTCTCACCAACAAATGCATTGTGTACAAGAGTGAATTCATGAACTTGAATAACTGCAGTGCTTTTTCTAGATTAGCTGCAAGCGACAATATATCACGTCATAATTTTATATTTACGTAATGGTGGCGCAACTTTTTCATTTCATTTCGCTGTTAATATCAGGCATTCGCTTACTTTGATGTCGTCGCGCAGTACATCTCTGCTGCTTTAATTTTTCATTTGGCGTATTGCACACAACGAGAAAGTCTGCAACCTTATTTTTCGTATCTGTATTTTTTACTATTCCTGTTTGTTATTGTGCCTCCTAGAACAGTTTCATTACCTACAGGTGTTTCACTATTTGATGTTTTTATTCGAAATTTATTTTTGTTAGACTTCTCTCGTACGACTACACACAGGAATCTGCACTTTACTCTCGGAGTTCGAGAGGCCATTTGTAGAGGGATGAACTCTACAGTGTTCCTTTTTTCTCTGTTACAGAGCTATCCATTGCTGTTTTCTTTACAGGTTCTAATCATTTCTGTGGAACAATGTTTCATAAATGCTTATGACTGCACTTCATCTGTTCGTCATAGTTCGGTACATAATTATCCAGACTCCTCACGGAAGCTTCATCTCCTGGAGTGTGTTACTGAAAGCAAAGAACATTGCTGCCATTTAGATCTTTTCGAGAGAGCTATTCCTAGTCAACATGGCGCAGATTTAGGTGGGAGTGGAGTTTGGCTGCGATATTGAGCGAGCTTGAGCTCTTAAAAAGGTACTTTGATTTATTAACATAACATTTACTATGCCAGAGAGCATTCATAAACAAACAAGGCAAGCAGCAGTTAACTTATAAATAACAGTATAAGGATGGTACAAAAATTAAGTTTGATGAAGATAATTTCTCGCATCACAATAATAAAATAATTAAAACTTGAGAGGCGCACCAAAGAACATAAGACATAACCTAAGACACCTGTATACATCTCTAAGATTATTGATTGGCGAATCCATGGAGTGTCCTGTGCTCCACGACCAGATAATGGATATACTTAGAAGGAGAGACGGCATTGGTCGTATTTTTTTTTGTTTTATTAACCGCAAAATCGATTTTCGGTCACTTGGTGACCATCCTCAGTGCTGTAATATACAATTTAAATTGGTAGACACTGGTGTCAACAAGCTTAGAGCGATCACATAAACTCAAATCGCTCTAAGCTTGTTGACACCAGTGCCTACCAGTTTAAATTGTATATTACAGCACTGAGGATGGTCACTAAGTCACCGAAAATCGATTTTGCGGTTAATAAAACAAACAAAAAATATACGACCAATGCTGTCTCTCCTTCTATCATATATAAGAGACATAGTTTCGCCCCACTTAAATCAATTTCACCGAGGGGGGCACTGAAATAATTCTGTAGCAATAATACTAGCTCACAACATAGTACAACAACACCGAACAACATACAACACCTTAACCAGACACCATACAGACATAACGTATGAACAACACAATCTTCACTGACTAACACACAGTCAACAAAGAAGGTACCTACACTGGTAACAGATTCCTACAGCTTGTCACACAATTATATCACACCACGGCCTAGCTGTGCTGTATCAAATCCTGTACCGTGCCCATGCAATTCAGGTACAATTACTTGAGGCACTGTTTACCACAGCAGCCCCATTATGTTTTGACAATTCAACTGATGCCGACACAAATACAAAGATGAACACCGCTCAACAGCGTAAGTCAGTCTAATGCTCTGATTACCAATCGTGTTAGGGAAATTCTCTTCCGCGATTCCTACTTGACTATCAGCTGCCGTATCTTCTGGACGTGTGGAGGTAACACTTGCTGCTGCCTCGCGGTACAACAGGCCACGCCCTGTGTTGACCGTTTGCATTCAGATTGTCAGAGCCATAATATGGGACAACCAATAGTTGCAATTGCAGCTTCCTCTGCTTGTCCACTCCTACGGTGCTCTCAATATTCGCGGGTTAACAAATCAGGCGTGTCTACATTGGCGGGGGAGCGCCCAACAAACACTTCTGCACTCTTTCAGGGCTGAAGCTGCTCTCCTCCCTCTTTGCTCGCAACGCGACCAAGACTCTCCATACGCAAAGATAAACAACGGCCCAGTGCTATTATTTGGTCGTTACTATCGATACATTTCAATAAAACTCCCTTGGCTATTACCGAGAAATTAAGAATATTTTTATTATAATTAGAATCAGTTATATACAGTCAAAAATAAGTACACTAGTACATCGATTACGAATTAAATACCGTTTCTGTAATACAGGTTACATATTCAGAATCAAAAGTACAGGGCAAGTTATCAACGGATATTAACCGGCGAAAATTTTGGATGGTACACAATGTACTTTATCTTCATTTTCTGTGTTACAAGCTTTGTGGTTTGTGGAATATTTTCGTGGCAATGCCTCGTCATTCTCGAAGGCACAATGGATCAACACAAGTACACATCTATCCTTGGCGACCACGTTCACCCCTACAAGCAGTTCGTTTTTCAGAAAATGGTTCAAATGGCTCTGAGCACTATGGGACTTAACATCTGAAGTCATCAGTCCCCTAGAACTTAGAACTACTTAAACCTAACTAACCTAAGGACATCACACACATCCATATCCGAGGCAGGATTCGAACCTGCGACTGTAGCGGTCGCGCGGTTCCAGACTGAAGCGCCTAGAATCACTTGGCCACACCGGCCGGCAGTTCGTTTTTCTTCAGAACTATGACATCTACCAGCATCCAGATGAGGTTAATGTTTTCTCGTGACCACCGAAGTCCCCAGATTTAAAACCAATTGACAATCTGTGGTACCGCCCCGATCAGGCTGCTCACTCGATACTCCCCTAAAGAAGCTGGGCACGGCAGTGGAGACGGTGTAGCTCCGCATGCCTATCGGTACATTGCTTAACCTTACTGACTCTTTTCCTGCATGTCTCACGCCGCAAAAGGTAGCTATTCAGGCTTGTGACTGGTGGTCACTTTAATGTGGCTGGACGGTGTAGAATAAGCTGAGAAAGAAAACTATTGAAAAGCCTTTCTAGAAGTAGCCGCAGATTGATGCTGCTGCAAGAGAGGAAAAAAAGAGGGATACAAATATTAATTCAAGGATCGGACTCCCATCACTAGCGCAGGATCGGAGATTCGTGAGGGGACGTATCCTTTTCGAAGGTACCAACCAGAATGCGCAGACTTAGTATGAACTGTCGGAAATATGTATGCATTCTGAAAACTACCGTACCACTTGGCTCGGTTTGACGTATATAGAAGTATTAATTGTGATGGGTGTAACTGATCTGAGATATAGAACGTTTGCGTGAGGCAGCTTGCGGACTACTAGCATCAAATATGATTATCACTAAAAAGTAACTTTAAAATCTTTAATAAATCAGTTGTTTTCTACTGATTCCAAAACAATTCCTCTATCTTTGTGTCGTTGTGTACTACCCCACAACCGACGCTTCTAGATAACTAACCTGTATTGCCATATAGGTGTCCAATCAAAACTGTAAATTATCATTTGTTGTGCAAGGATTTTTTATTAACGTTAAATTATGGACCTACAGACTTCAAAACGGTGGTGGGATAGTGACTGCAACTTAATTTTGTGACCAAGTGAGATACCTATGTGATAAAAGTCAAAGTCACCATAAGTTCTATTGTTTATTATAAATCCTCACACAAAACGAGCGCAGTGGTTGCACTGAAGTGTAACACGAACATGTTTAATTAAAATGGCTCTGAGCACTATGGGACTTAACATCTATGGTCATCAGTCCCCTAGAACTTAGAACTACTTAAACCTAACTAACCTAAGGACAGCACACAACACCCAGCCATCACGTGGCAGAGAAAATCCCTGACCCCGCCGGGAATCGAACCCGGGAACCCGCGCGTGGGAAGCGAGAACGCTACCGCACGACCACGAGATGCGGGCTCATGTTTAATTACATCCTATTCACAGACCAGTTATCACAAGAACAAGTGTAAGTAGGCTGTTTAAGTTTTTATGTTGGTAACGTCACTTAGCGCTCTGTATGAAAATCACTGGCTGTGCTGTGTGCAGTCTGTAGCTGGTTGGTATTGTTGGAATATTCGCTATTGTAGTGTTGGGCAGTTGGATGTGAGCAGCGCGTAGCGTTGCGCAGTTGGAGGTGAGCCGCCAGCAGTGGTGGATGTGGGGAGAGAGATGGCGGAGTTTTGAGAGCGGATGATCTGGACGTCTGTCCATCAGAGAGAGTAAATTTGTAAGACTGGATGTCATGAACTGATATATGACTTTTGAACACTATTAAGGTAAATACATTGTTTGTTCTCTATGAAAATCTTTCATTTGCTAACTATGCCTATCAGTAGTTAGTGCCTTCAGTAGATCGAATCGTTTATTTAGCTGGCAGTATTGGCTTTCGCTGTATTGCAGTAGTTCGAGTAATGAAGATTTTTGTGAGGTAAAGTGATTCTTGAAAGGTATAGGTTATTGTTAGTCAGGGCCATTCTTTTGTAGGGATTATTGAACGTAAGATTGCGTTACGCTAAAAATATTGTGTGTCAGTTTATTGATGATCAGAATAAATAAAGAGAGAGATGTCTGAGCACGTTCAGTTTTGCTCAGCTGTTTGAAAATCAAATAACGTAAGAGGTTAATCAGCACAGTAATTCATTAATTTTTCTGAGGGGAAGTTTCACAAGAAACAGATACAAGTAACTAAGGTTGGAGGAGATTCAAGACAAGAAACTGATAGGTAGGTCACTACATTATTACCACGCTGACCCGGTTCCCCAATATGAATAAAGTGACTGCCAAAATTTGAGTTCGTAAAGTTATGCATGCCAGAAGGGCGTCATCCTCTTACTCATTAACACACTAACATTTACGGAGTACATTACAACTTTTACACGGTGAAGTCGATTGCAAGTCTACCATTTTTCTAACAGCATCGTTGTGTTGTACGCCAACGCTGTTGTCGGCGGTCTCTCTCTCGGACGATTCCTGTGAATCCCGAAAAACTACTTAGCGCAGAGTTTACATCATGCTCCAGTTGGAGCTGCAAAGTGAAATGACTGCTTCTCGCATCGAATTCTGCAAGCTGAATTCGAAGTGATTCTCTCACCAGTAGGGTCCTCCTTGTTCGTCCTCTCTTCCCTCGTAACATGCGCCGCTTCTTCGAAGACCAGTCCCAGCCTTCACGAGCCATCATTCAGTAACAAGTGTCAGTTCTCCTGAAACATCCTCCCACTTCTCAATAATTTTCCGTCCGACCAGGACGTCCAATGAAATTCCCATATTTTCGCGCCCAGAGACCTACAGCTAAAGAAAGTTATGTTTGTTGGCTCTGTCCTCTCGGTGTCTCGAAGAACTGCGTTAGCATATTGTTTCCTACTACCCCCCTAAGATTCCTATCTGTTTTATGTATATGAAGGGCCAGATAAAGGTATTTTCGAGACGAGAAAGTTGCTGTCTCACACTTATAGAGCCCTCACACCTCGCCTGCCGTGTTCTGCCGAGAGCATAGAGCAATAAATAATTGTGGCTCTCGCCGAGCCTTCACAGTATCCACCGGTACATTGCTCTCTCATTGGCAGACCGGCGCCGTCTTCACTGCATTCGCCGCCCAAGACTCATTGTTCCCCACCGTCCGGGACTCTTCTGTTTCGTTCTTTACAACGCCCTCACCGCGGAGAAACGCTTTAGGGACGTGGGAGCGGCGATCATATCGTGCAGAATTCCAACGACGGCGTCACCTGCTGTCTGTGTTGTGCTGGGTCGCGATGGTCGTCCCCTCGCCTTCGGTGAACGCTGTCCTACCTGGCGTCGGCTAACTTTTTAGAACCTGTGTTAAGTTAATGGTGCCCTTGAGCCCGCTTTGATCTGCTGTTCGTTTGTGAAATTGCCAGCCCAGCCACACGTAATTCTCTAGAAATAAAAAGCCAACATGTACGCCATATATTGGCAATCACTATCGGATAATCTTCAATACACTGATAATCGCCGCGCGGGATTAGCCGAGCGGTCTGGGGCGCTGCAGTCATGGACTGAGCGGTTGGTCCCGCCGGAGGTTCGAGTCCTCCCTCGGGCATGGGTGCGTGTGTTTGTCCTTAGGATTATTTAGGTTAAGTAGTGTGTAAGCATAAGGACTGATGACCTTAGCAGTTAAGTCCCATAAGATTTCGCACACATTTGAACATTTTTTGAACTGATAATCGGTAGTATGAAAATCGACGAAACCGTACGTTTCACCGTCTTTCAGCTGCTTCGTTACCACTACGTTAGAGAGAGACAAAGAATACAGTCACCATTCATTTGAGTTAATAATTTTCCGTAGCCTATGTATTTACATACTTCCCTATTTTTCTTTCCTTTTTTTTTTTACTTTTCTTGTTATGGTGTTGCATTTGTCAACATTCAGGATGTTAGCGATGGAGCAGTTGTCTGGGTTCGAACAAGGTGATATGTCACGTAGTGTACTTCTGTTTTGAAGGCGGTTTCTTCCACGATTGGTCCCCTCCCCCACCACCACCTTCCCCCCCCTCCCCCCCCCCTCTCTCTCTCTCTCTCTCTCTCTCTCTCTCTCTAAGTCAGTAAACTCCAATTCTTAAGTTACTCGATGTCTTACAATGTTACGATTCCTTATTAACTCTCCGTTTTTTCTCAAATACACTAAAGTACATTCTTACCTATTTAACCAGTCATTTTAATAGAAGCCGAGTTTCATTTCCATTAAAACATCTCTAGTTTCAGTACCGACACTCGCATCGAATTCATATCGAGTGTCACCACTTCCTTTATTTGTATAATTAAATCAAGCTGAAATAGCAACTACACAAATCCTTTTTTGTTTCCTAATTAATATAAAAAATTCTCGTTCACAGTTGAAATACTACATTAGTCGTCTACAACTATTTAACTCTCACAAAACTATAAAGAAAATAAAATTTTTATCTATGGAATGCATCGAAAGGAGTAATATTGTGCACAAGGAAAGTAGCACAATGCAGTAAACGTAGGGTATATGGCACTTGTTTCGTAGACATATTTATATTGTTATCATCTTCACTGGGTAGAATGGTTTGATCTCTCTCCCCACTCTCATCTACTCTGCGCAGACTTCTCCATAACCACAGCAACCTACATCCATTGTAATCTGGTTACCGTATTCAAGACTTGGTTTCCCTTTGAAGCTTTTATCCCTCCTCCCTCCCCCCAACCCCTATCCTAACTACATCAAACTGACAATTCTTTGATGCCTCAGGAGTGTCACATCATCCGATCCATTCTTTTATTCGTGTTGTGTTATAAATTCCTTGTTTTCCCAATTCGGGTCAATATCTCTTTATTAACGGACAATGCCGTTTTCCACCCTGGTTGTTATAAAATCACTCTTATTTGCACCACTGTCAACTGATTTCGGTTGTTAGCCATTTTCTAGTGTGCACTTCTCTATTCGCAAAACCATGGGCACGATCAACGTCCTATACCCGTCCTCTCTACCATCTTCTGTAGCACCACATCTCGAAAGTTCCTTTCCTCCTCAAGTCTGAACTGTTTATCGTCCACGTTTCACTTCCGTACAGGACTGTGCTCCATACAAATAAGTTTAGAACAGACTTCCTGAAATTTAAGTTTATATTCGATATAAGGAAAATTCTGTTTTTCAAAAATTATTTTCCTACTTTTGGCATTCTGCATTTCACATCCTCACTAGTTCAGCAGCCATCAGTTGTCTTGCATCGGATACAGCAAAACTCCTCTGCTACTTTTAATATTTCATTTACAAATCGTCCTCAGCATCGCCTGATTTGATTCCCCTACATTCCATTCCTCTTATTTCGTTGACATTCTTCTTATCCTTCCTTTCTGACAGAATTACAAAGTTGTGGCCTAACTTCAAAGTGTCTACCCCTTCTCCCAGAACTGCAAATCATTTTCCTAATTTTTCCTTATTTTCCTTCAATGCTTGCTCAATGTATATACCTAATAAAGTCGCACAGATGCTACAACCATGTCTCACTCCTTTTTCAGTTACTGCTTATCTTTGGTAACCTCCGACTTATAACTGGAGTCTGGTTTCTTTACGAGTAGCAGATAGCCTTCCGCTCCTTTTATTTTACGCCTCTCCCTTCAGAAGTTAAATGAGTATACTTCTGCCAACTTTGAAATTTTCTCTATTACTGGCCGGAAAAGCAACCACTGCAATAGGGTGTTGCGCATACTGACGTTCCACGGAAACGCTCACTGAAGATTTAGGTGTAGGGATCCACATGTAGCAGTATAGGGTGATTCCGTGATGATGTTATAAACTTTCAGGGATAATGAAATGGGCTAAATGTACCCATGTGAGACAACGGAGCCTGGTTCGGAAATGACCGATACGAAACTTATAAGTGATACGTCAGACTGTGGCGGTCTTCTGCTGCAAGCCCTTTGCTTTCCATATATTTGGTCCGTCCCCGTTAGCTGAGTGGTCAGCACGGCGGACTGCCACGCCAAGAGGCCCTGGTTCGATTCCCGGATGGGACAGGAGATTTTCTCCGTCAGGGACTGGGTGTTGTGTTGTCCTCATCATTTCATCTCCGACGCGTAAGTCGCCCAATGTGGCGTCGAATGCAGTAAGTACTTGCCCTCGGCGGCCGAACTTCCGCAAATGAGGGACTCCCGGCTCACAATGCCGTACGCTCGTTCCCTAATCTTGGGAGCATATAGCATGGACCAAAAGAAGATAAAATTTTCAAGTAAAGGTAGACACTAAAATGCTTAATAGGTATGAGCTGGCACTGGAACGCATCTTCAAAATGTTCAAATGTGCGTGAATACCGAAGGGACCAAACTGCTTAGGTCATCGGTCCCTAGACTTACACACTACTTAAACTAACTTATGCTAAGAACAACAAACACACCCATGCCTGAGGGAGGACTCGAGCCTCCGGCGGGAGGGGCCGCGTAGTCCGTGACATGACGCCTCAAACCGCGCGGACACTCCAAGCCGCAGGAACGCATTTATACAATCTTATAACCCCCTCCCCCCCCCCCCCAGCCAGACATAAAAGGCATAAAAATCTCAAGTTTCGAATTTTCAAAACTTGTGATATAAGTCACAAAGAGGAATAATTTTTGTTAGAAATTGCTGTTATGAAATTCACTTTTTAAAACTTAGTTCTTTTAATGAAAACAATAAAACTACAAGATTTAAGATAAACAGGAGGTTCTCTCATCTGCCCCCGTAGCAGTGTCACTTTGCCCTAGTTCTGCTCGGCACATATCGAAAGTTTTCGTGACCACGACATCATGTTTTCAGTAGCTGGCAACGTTCAAACAGTTGTATAGTAGTTGCACCAACCGAAAGTTTTAAGTTTACACTGTTATTCCTTGGTTTTAGGAAAGATCGCCATTAATTTTCTGGCACCTTAAATTTTTGACTGAAATATTTCGTTTGTTAAATGTTGTCCTAGCTACACAGTACCTCACCTCATGTTCCTGCCTATCGCATCACATTTGTCATTCTTTGTCACTTTCGCTGGTTTCAGCGCAGCGGCAAATTATAGTTATGTTACGATTTAATACATATGTACTACTTTAAATCTCCTGTGTAGGCTAGTTCTAGTGAGTTAAAATTGTCCCTAAAACGTGCCAGGTCCTCGTTCCGGCGCGTGTCGACAGAAATTAAGCTTTGCTACGAGCGCTTGTTCTTTTTTACTACTGTGTATAACATCTTTCGTACTGGACAAGTGCTCACAGCCCTTAAGGTGTGCGTTTTGGAGCCCGTGTTTACTGGATTTTTGTTCATGTGTAGGTCCAGGCGACCTTCACCCAAAATATGGAAAGCGAGAGATTAACGATTGTTGCTTATAACTTTCGACTCGGTTGTTCCCGGACCAGGGTTACTTACCTCAAATTGATACACTTACTCCACTCCGTTATCCCGAAATGTTCGTAACATCATGACGGAGTCGTCCCGTATACTAGCAGTGACTTCTGAACTGTTTGCCAGGCTAGCCGCCTGGCTGTGGAACGTCAGAAGTGGGCGCCTCCTGCCTGACCTTCCGGCCGCTGAGCAGGACGTTATACGGTGGGCGCATTGTTTGCGCACTACGGTCCAATTACTGGCCGACGGCCACGTCCCGCTCTGGAGGAACCTCACCACTGTGGGCCACTTCCTGCCAGTGCTGCTCCCTAAATTAAATGCGTGCCCGTTGCCACGAGACGAGGTGCCCTACTGTTCCTCCTACCCTCGCTCATGTCCCGTCGCGTTTTTCTGACCGTAAGTTGTGATTTATCTTAGGTGCTACTGTAGTGATTCTAATACGGTTCTCACCAACAGACAGACTGATTCACGAGGAAGGTTTTGTATATAATTTATTTTTAATACTAACAACAAATGTATAATACGAGGGTAATCCCAAAAGTACGGTCTCCCACTTTTTGTAAGTACATAGACCTGTTTATTTCTACAATGGCTTACATCAGTTTACAGCTTGAACATTTAGTTATTTTTCGACATAATCACCATTTCTGTCGATGCATTTTTGTAGGTGCTGTGGCAGTTTTTGTATGCCCATGTCATACCAGTTCGCCGCCATGCAGTTCAGAAAGTTATGAACCTCGTCTTTCACCTCGTCGTCGTAGCTGAATCGCTGGGACCACAATTAACGCTGACTCTGAAAAAACTCGAACGGGCAAATCAGAACCGGAGAAGAGGAATGTTGAGCAAGGGCCTACTCATTCCCCATGACAACGCTGACCCACACATCGCTCGGCAAACCGTTCCTCTCCTGCAACAGTTTCAGTGGAACATAATCACCCACCCAACCTATAGTCCTGACTTGGCGCCCAGTGACTATCACCTGTTCCATAGGTTAAAAGAACATTTGTCCGGAAAGCGATTCAGCTCAGACGGCGAGGTGAAAGAAAAGGTTCATAACTTTCTGAACAGCATGGCGGCGAGCTGGTACGATATGGGCATACAAAAATTGCCACAGCGTCTACAAAAATGCATCGACAGAAATGGTGATTATGTCGAAAAATAGCTAAATATTGAAGCTTTAAACTGATGTAAATCATTGAACAAATAAACAGGTCTATGTACTTATAAAAATAGGATACCTATCTTTTGGGATTACCCTCGTACATGTTTTTTTTTTTTTTTTTTTTTTTTTTTTTTTTTGTAATTGGCACTTGCGGTAACATAGCGTGGCAGTGATAGGAGGTACGAGCTTGTGAGCTAGATAGGAGGCGGTATCTCTTCGGAAAAGCATAAAAAGGCCGCCGCAACTGCAAAGAACAGTGCAGCTTGACCAGAATATTTTCCTCTACATGTGCAAATGGAGAAAATGTGAAAGTGCAGTAAATGAAGCATGCAAAAAAAAAGAAGTGATCAATAGGAACTGCAAAATGGCTAGGCAGGGGTGGTTAGAGGACAAATGTAAGGATGTAGAGGCATATATCACTAGGGTAAGATAGATATTGCCTACAGGAATAGATACTACCTACAGGAAATAAAGAGACCTTTGGAGAAAAGAGAAGCAGTTGTAAGAATATCAAGAGTTCAGATGGAAAACCAGTTGTAAGCAAAGAAGGGAAAGCAGAAAGGTGGAAAGAGTATATAGACTGTCTATACAAGATCGATGTACTGGAGGACAATATTATGGAAATGGGAGAGGACGTAGATGAATATGAAATGGGAGATACGATACTGCGTGAAGAGTTTGACAGAGTACTGAAAGACCTGAGTCAAAACAGGGCCCCGGGGGTAGACAACATTCCATTAGAACTACTGATAACCTTGGGAGAGCCACCCCTGACAAAACTGGTGAGCAAGATGTATGAGAAAGGCGAAATACCCTCAGACTTCAAAAAAAAATATAATAATTCTAATCCCAAAGAAAGAAGGAGTGATATTTGCCGAACTATCACTTTAATAAGTCACAGCTGCAAAATATTGATACGAAATCTTTACAGAGGAATGGAAAAACTAGTATAAACCGACGTTGGGAAAGATCAGTTTGGATTCCATAGAAACTTTGGAACACGTGAGGCAATACTGACCCTACGACTTATCTTAGAAGACAGTCCAAGGAAAGACAAATCTACGTTTCTAGCATTTGTAGACTTAGAGAAAGCTTTTGACTGAAATACTTTCTTTCAAATTCTGAACGTGGCACGGGTCAAATACAGGGAAAGAAAGGCCATTTACAATGTGTACAGTGATCAGATGGCAATTATAAGAATCAATGGGCATGAAAGGGAAGCAGGGAATAAGACAGGGTTGTAGCCGAGCCCAGATGCTGTTCAATCTGTATATTGAGTAAGTAGTAAAGCAAACAATTAAAATCCTGGGAGAAGAAATAAAAACATTGAGGTTTGCCAATGACACTGTAATTCAGTTAGAGGAAGCAAAGAACCTGGAAGAACAACTGAACGGAATGGACAGTGTCTTGAAAGGGGGATATAAAATGAACATTAACAAAAGCAAAACGAGGATAATGGAACGTAGTTGAATTAAATCAGGTGATTCTGTAGGAATTACACCAGGAAATGAGACACTTAAAGTAGTAGCTGAGCTTTGCTACTTGGGGAGAAAAATAACTGACGATGGTCGGAGTGGAGAGGCTATAAAATGTAGACTGGGATTGGCAATGAAAGCGTCCCTGAAGAAGAGAAATTTGCTAACATCCAGTATAGATTTATGTCTCAGGAAGTCTTTTCTGAAAGTATATGTATGGCGTGTAGCCATGTATGGAAGTGAAACGTGGACGATAAATAGTTTAGACGAGAAGAGAATAGAGGCTTTAGAAATGTGGTGCTACAGAAGAATGCTGAAGATTAGCTGGATAGATCACGTAACTAATGAGGAGGTACTGAATAAAATTGTGGAGAAGAGAAATTTGTTGCACAACTTGACTAGAAGTAGGGATCGGTTGGTAGGACATGTTCTGAGGAATCAAGGGATCACTAATATAATATTGGAGGGCAGTGTAGAGGGTAAAAACCTTAGAGGGAGATCAAGAGATGAATACACTCAGCAGATTCAGAAGGATGTAGGTTGCAGTATGTACTTGGAGATGAAGAAGCTTGCACAGGATAGGGTACCATGGAAAGCTGCATCAAACCAGTCTCTGGACTGAAGGAGACAGCAACAACATACGTAAATGACGTGACAGATACGGTGAGCACCAGTCCGCAGTCGTTTTCCTAAGGATGCTGTAGTAGACGGGAAATTATCGTTTTATTGACTGTAGAAGGATATCGGATGACTTACACAATTTCTGTTTGATGTGACGAATGGTCGCTTTCTCTGAAATAGAAAAATGTAAGTTAATGCAGATGAGTAAGATAAACAATCCTGCGTTGTTTTAATACAGTATTATTTGTGTGCTGCTTGACACAGTCGCATCAATTAGATGTCTAGGCGGAACGTTGCAATGCGATATGAAATGAAATAAGCACGTGAGGACGATAGAGGGGAAGGTCAACGATCGGCTTACGTTTATTTGGGGGGGGGGGGCGGTATTGGGAACGCGTAGTTCATATGCGAAGGACGTTACATATAAAACACTTCTGCGACATGGTTTTGAATACTGTTAGAGCGTTTGGTACCCCACCAGGTCTGATGAAAAGGAGACGTTCCAGCAATTTAGAGGCGTGCTCCTAAATTTGTTACTTGTTGATTCGATCAAGAGGCGG
Source organism: Schistocerca nitens (assembly GCF_023898315.1). Classification (NCBI taxonomy): domain Eukaryota; kingdom Metazoa; phylum Arthropoda; class Insecta; order Orthoptera; family Acrididae; genus Schistocerca; species Schistocerca nitens. The sequence continues at coordinate 861,001,922 of NC_064614.1, forward strand.
ATGGTACTGAGATGCTTCCTGACGTCAAATGGGAATCCTTGGATGGATGACTATGACAACATTATGTTTGCGGACCATTATTGACAAAATTACGAATTATTGTAGGGTTTTTTGTACGCTATTCTTCTATAGACTGTTCGCGAGGAACGTTTATAAACTCAAAAAAAAAAAAAAAAAAAGAGCTAGTTACCCCAATGGGACGGAAATCGGTAGATTTGATGTACATGCACACATAAACAAATGATTACAATTTCAGGAAAACTGGATAATTGTTCAAAAGAAAGAGCTTCAGAAACAGAGCAAGCCAATAACGCGTTGGCCCACCTATGTCCTTGGTTGTTGTGATCTTCAGTCCAGAGAATGGTTTGTTGCAGCTCTCCATGCTACTCTGTTCTGTGCAAGCTTCTTCATCTCCCAGTTCCTACTGCAACCTACATGCTTCTGAATCTGTTTAGCGTATTCATCTCTTGGTCTCTCTCTACGATTTTTACCCTCCGCGCTGCCCTCCAATCCCTTGATGCCTCAGAACATGGCCTACCAACCGGTCCCATCTTCTTGTCTAGTTGTGCCACAAACTCCTCTTCTCCCCGATTCTATTCAATACCTCCTAATTAGTTATGTGATCTACCCACCTAATCTTCAGCATTCTTCTGCAGAACCACATTTCCAAAGCTTCTATTCTCTTCTAATAGAAACTATTTATTGTCCACATTTTAATTCCATACTTGGCTATACTCCATACAAATACTTTCAGAAACGACTTCCTGACACTTAAATCTGTACTCGATGTTAACAAATTTCTCTTCTTCAGAAATGCTTTCCTTGCCATTGCCAGTCTACATTTTATATCCTCTCTACTTCGACCATCATCAGGTATTTTGCACCCCAAATAGCAAAACTCACTTACTACTTATGCGTCTCATTTCCTAATCTAATTCCCTCAGCATCACCCGATTTAATTCGACTACATTCCATTATCATCGTTTTGATTTTATTGATTTCATCTTATATCCTCCTTTCAACACACTGTCTATTCCGTTCAGCTGTTCTTCCAGTTCCTTTGCTGCTTATACAACCAATTACTCGGCTTGTCATTGATAGACAGAGATGCCATATGTCCTCCTGAGGGATTTCATGCCAAATTCTATCCAACTGGTGCGTTAGATCGTCAAAACTCCGATCCTTTCATGGCACGCCATCCTGCTCTTATATTCAGCAAGATATGGCGTCCACACACGATGAAAGTTTCTACTGCTTATTTTCGTGCTTGTCGAACCGTATTTGACTAGCAGGGTCGCTGTATCTCTCTCCACTTGAGAACGTTTAGAGCGTTATGGGCAGGACCCTCCATCCAGCTCGGTATTTTGACGATCTAACGCGTCAGTTGTACAGAATGTGGTACCATATCCCTCAAGAGGACATCCAACAACTCTATTAGTCAATACTAAGCCGAATAACTGCTTGCATAAGCGCCAGAGGTGGAGCATCGTGTTAATGACTTATTGTGACGTTCTTTCTTTTGAGTAAATCATCTTTTTTTTCTGAAATCGTAATCATTTGTTGGTGAATGAAGCAGCAATTTACGGTTACCAGTCTCTGTTTATTTATATCCAAAACGCGTTTCGAAGGTTTAAACCTCGAACATCACGAGTGTATACATGTTTTAGCACGACATGTGTGCGTTGTGTTACGATTTTAGGGCATCTGTGGCACTGTCTAATGGGTAAACAAAAAACATTGTTTCAGAACATGGTTTTATGGAGGTATTTGACTAAAAACTAAACTTGCATCTAAATGTGTAAGTGTAACAACTAAAAAAGAACACCTCCAGTGGTAGTACATCACATGCAAACTGCCATACCTTGTAAGCAAAGATGGTTTCTGGAAATACTAGTTGCAAGGAACATATAGCGAAACAGAAATATTATCCCTAAGAATAAAGAATATATAGCAAAACAACATTATTGTTTCAGAGCAACCTTTAAATTATTGTGGAGATGTTTGGTTGAGGTGACGAATACATGCGTTAGAATAAATATTTCAAGTAGTACGCAAATCCCTCTCTGTCAAGTTTATGTACCTGAAATGTCAGGTGATATGTTGTAGTACTTACGTACAATAATTATGTTGTCAACAGTGGCAAAATTATATATAAATAACAATTTCGTCTGGGATTCAGAGATATGGGATGAAAGGATTGCGAGAAAGTGAGCTAAGTTTTGGACACTCTAGAAGAATGGATTTGTTAACTTACATCTGTTACGTGTTATAATTATGTAAATGCTGATCAAACACGTTGATCTCGAGTTAAAGATACGCAGATAGATATACTCTTAACAGATACAGATTTATGTAATATCAATCTGACATGGGTTGCAAGGTGATGGTTTTATTTTGGTGGATATATTGGGTTTTGAGAGTTAGGTAAGTTATTGTCATTTGGAAAATATCAGAGGAAACATGGAAATAACTGCATGTGACTCAACGTTGTAAGTACTTCACCTGCAATCAGCATCAAAATATACATCACAATAACTCATTACCTTTACGGAAAAAAATTCATTGTAAATCAGTGTTACGGTTAGCCCTTCATACAGAGCTTAGTCAAAAAGTAGTGGTAGTAATAAAATGAGACTCTAACTGTCTAAATTATTCCTTCCATTCTCCATATTTTATAGCAGTTGCTTCATTGTGGCCAGTAAGTCTTGAACCCTTCTATGATTTGATAATTAGTTGTTTGTTTGCTGAAGCTGCATATAACTAATGTCTTTCACTTCATTAAAAGCACTTACTCCTTTCATAAACATCTCAAATTCACACTTTCGAGAGCTGCAATCGTACTCACTTGAAACTTATTCATTAGAACTAATGTTCTTATTGGCGTCTGGTGTTCCAAAATTTAATACCCGTGTCGTAACTTAAATAAGAAAGTGGCGGAATACGTGAGTAAAGCGTTCTGCACCGAATGTAAGTGACGAGAAGCTCTCGGTTTTCTACACGGAATGTAGAATCTACATACCGCGACGTTCCGACGAGCAGCATTGTCTGGCGAAGATGAGTGCGACATTCGTCGAAACGTCGCGGTATTTCAGCACGGCCAACCGGACAGAAATCCTAGGGCTTTTCAAGCAGCAGAGTAGTTTTCTAGAAATGAAATGGCTGATTGGTTCATTCAGCCATTCCAATAGCATGTGCAGACTACAGGATGATTCCGTGATGGTGTTAAAACTTTCAGGGATGATGAAGGGGGAATTTATCAATTTGTGGTAAGGGACTCTGGTCCGGAAACAACCTTTGTATTACCAATGAGTGGAATACCTGTACCGGTACTGTTGTTGCTAAGTCTGTAGGGCAGGCGGAGTTCAGTGGTGGTGGTACGGACAAAAAGAGTCCATAGCTCCCCAGGTATCCATTATAGCCCCCTTATTTACTCGACATTGTTTTCTTGTTTCGTTCCGTACAACGAAAAAAAAATGTTCAAATGTGTGTGAAATCTTATGGGACTTAATTGCTAAGGTCATCAGTCCCTAGCTGATGTGAAAATCACTTTAATGTGCGTGGCCTTGAGCAGGCCTGTGTGGCCGAGCGGTTCTAGGCGCTACGGTCTGGAACCGCGCGACCGCTACGCTCGCAGGTTAGAATCCTGCCTCGGGTATGGATGTTTGTGATGTCCTTAGGTTAGTTAGGTTTAAGCAGCTCTAAGTTCTAGGGGACTGATGACCTCAGAATTAAAGTCCCATAGTGCTCAGAGCCATTTGACCCATTTTTATTTCCATCAGTCCGTAAGCTTACACACTACTTAACCCAAATTATCCTAAGGACAAACACACACACACCCATGCCCGAGGGAGGACTCGAACCTCCACCGGGACCAGCCGCACAGTCCATGACTGCAGCGCTCGAGACCGCTCGGCTAATCCCGCGCGGCGGTCCGTGCTACTTCTCTCAACGTTACCTACCATACAGTCTTAGCAACAACAATACCGATATATGTATTCTACTGTCAGACGTATCAGAACTAGATTCGCTTGTAACTTTCGAATCGATCATTTCCGGGCAAGAGCTCTACACCTCGAATTGATAAATTTGACTTTCATCATCCCTGAAAACTTGTAACATCGCGACGGACGCACTCCGCATATAGACGCCATTACAGGCTTGTTCTACTTCCGTGTGGAAGGTACTACACTAGCTAAACTCCTGACAGGAATGTGCTGTGAGGGGACGAAGCAAATCGCCCATTAATATGGATCTGTATTACTTTTCAGCTTCTCCTCTGTGTTTATAAGCTCACTGATATTTCTAAAGACGCGTGACAAGCGTCAAATGTTCAATCATGGCAGGTTGAGTTCTCCTCTGTATCGCGCACAACTAAGTAATTCGAAGACTTGTGACTGCAATAAATCAGACGTCGGAAATATTAATCATTTAATCTTCACCTGCTCCAAGTTAAAGCAGCACAGAGAAAATTTCCTCACAGAATTGAGATAGTTTAGAGAACCACTCTCTGCAAGCATTGCTGCTTTTATTATTAAAGAATGATAACGCAGTTCCTAGATTAGATTTATTTCAGCAGGCAATTTTGAAATCTGACCACAGACCTATGGAGAAGATGTTATCACCACTTTTACTGGTTAATTAAAAATTGATTGTTTCTCAAAGAGTAGTTACTATAAAAACATGTTTTTAAATATTTTTTGTGAAGAACAATTTAATTATTTCTTCTGTGTTCAGAGATTAAGAAATATATCCTTCCTTTTTGCTAAGAACGAATAAATATTGCTTACTTGCTTTAAAGTAATTTATTCACTTATATATTTTTAAAACAAATCAGTTTTTTGTAACCGATGATGGCTAGCCCGCATCTCGTGGTCGTGCGGTAGCGTTCTCGCTACCCACGCCCGGGTTCCCGGGTTCGATTCCCGGCGGGGTCAGGGATTTTCTCTGCCTCGTGATGGCTGGGTGTTGTGCGCTGTCCTTAGGTTAGTTAGGTTTAAGTAGTTCTAGGTTCTAGGGGACTTATGACCACAGCAGTTGAGTCCCATAGTGCTCAGAGCCATTTGAACATTTGATGATGGCTAAATAGTGCAATGGCTAAATAGTGTGTTCTCGCTGAAGGTCAAATAAAAATTGGAAAAAACTGTTACGTGCTGTTTTTCTTGCTTCAATTGAAAACATCCATTTGGTTAATTTTTGCGTTTTTGACCATTGTGAGAAGTTTCTGTTTCGTTCCGCGAATGGAACAATCGGTTTTCGCAAAACGATATTCCTTCAATTAGATCACCGCATTACTCCTCACTGGAGGAATCAGTGGTTTAACTTGCTGCTTGACCCTCTCAATCCCTACCACCCTCCACGTAAAATATTCCGTGCACCTATACAATTCGTTAAGAAGAAATAGTGCTTACATGTGATTGCTCCTTTAACTTTGACAGAAAACCTACGACTTCCTGACGGCAATACCTTTCGTTCGTTTCGCGAGCTGCTCCTTAATGTTTCGGCCGCTCTATTTGCCGAATGTGACGCCGTGTCAACCGAGCGGAATTAGCACGTTTGGCAGACGCGGGGCTAACGGGTAATCGATGTGGCGCACTCCCCGTAGATAGTGGTTGGCGGGGGAGGGAGGGAGGGGAGGAAATGGAGAAGGCCCGTGTTCTCGCATTACGTCCGTAATGGATCTGTCTTCGATATTTTAAAGTTCCTAGAAAGCAAACTTCGCTAGAAGCAATCAAGAGCAGATTGATTCCGGGTGAATTTGGTTATCGGGCACACAGCGGAATACAGCGATCCAACTTGGCCATCCACAACTTGGGAAACGAAGAAGTTCCAAATGCGGACGGCAGCGGACTGTTGGATGCTGTACTCGCTGTACCGCGACTCGTCAGCAATTTTTTGATAGTACGAACTGCATTCGCAATATGGAAGTACTCAAGTTGCTTTGCGAAAGGCTTGTAAAGGAACATTAAATTTAGAAGGAGAAGAATTTTTGCTTACAGGGGAGAAGTATAGAGGCGTACTTAAATATCGAGCTTCTTGAAATAAATATGTTTCGTCTAACTGCTGTTTTAGTTTCTATTTTATTTTTATTTTGTGTACGACGACGTTTCGGCTGCGTATACATTCTCAAGAAACTGCATACATATCGCAAAAAATCAATTAGAATAAAATTTACAAAGAAACATTTGTCATAGTCACCATAGTAAAATGAGATTAAAAGCAGAACATAAAGGGTACTTAAAATGCTTAACCCGTTACGTAATTATATTTTGGGTTGTAGACATATAATTTCATGGGCAGTCCGTAGCTTGCCTGATATAGAATAAACTAAAAATCAAACACTAAGCAGATACAGGAAATATAATAAATAGGTGATTACTGAAAACATTATATAATAAAATGGTGTAGCATATTACCGGTCTTTATAACTACAGCCATGAGTTCCGGTTCAGGACAAACAGTAACACACAGCCAAGCTAATTACTATTGTTGGTGCAGCGACGCCTCGTGGCAAACAAGTCAAAGATAAAACTGTGTGGCAAAAATTGGAAATTTGTGGTAAGCTCCTATGGGACCAAACTGCTGACCTAACTTAAACTAACTTACGCTAAGGACAACACACACACACCCATGCCCCAGGGAGGACTCGAACCTCCGACGGGGGAAGCCGCGTGTACTGTGACAAGACGCCTCAGACCGAGTAGCTAACCCGCGCGGCAAACTGTGTGGACAGGTACGCTCTATGTATGGGCATTCTTATCTAAGAAATTAACATTAGTGGTGCAAGAGAGGGACAGAAGGATTATTTTCATTTTATATTATCGAAACATAAATGTCCATTTGTAAAAGCGTTTCAAATACTTTGCAGCAATAATATGAAATAAGATAATGTATAGAGTCTCATCTTCGTTCTTAAAAAAGATCCATTAGAAACATTACGATAAAATAATAAAAAAATGTAACAATACGTAACACTATTTCGTAACACTTTTGTTTGACATCGCATGTAACAATAAATACAAGTCAAGTCCACGTTCACGCTTCTGTACAATTCTGAAATGCAATTGTCAAGATAAAAGTATGAAATCCACGAAGGAAAACACATTGAAGATTTAAAGAAACTGATACACCCGCCTAATATCGTGCAGGGCCCCAGCGAGTACGCAGAATACCGCAACACGACGTGGCATGTTTGACATTAGTCAGATAAAAACCGTAGAATTGATAAGGGATGGTACAGACTACATCGACATGTTCAGATTCTAGCAGCCCATCTCTAAATTCCATACGTACCTGCTGCTGCGATTACTTAATAATAGCCCCATAAGCTGGAGCAGTGCTCTGAAATGCGTGTCGGTGCTTCAGTGGTCAAGTTCCACACCCATAGGTCACGGGGTCCATCCCTAATCAATCCTACGGTTTTTATCTGCCACTAATTGCCTTTTACACTCTGGCAATGTTTGCTATGGTGAAAAATGCCAAGCTGCACCGTCGTTCGGAGTCCACTTTACACTGTGGCCATCTCTACAACTGGCTGGGTAAGTCAGTGCAAAGGTCGGAGGAAGGCAGTGGTATACCATCTCCCAAGAAGGCCACGCAAAATGGCTATGGGACTATGGGACTATGGGACTATGGGACTTAACATCTGAGGTCATCGGTCCCCTACAACTTAGAACTACTTAAACCTAACCAACCTAAGGACATCACACACATCCATGCCCGAGGCAGGATTCGAACGTGCGACCGTAGTCGTAGCGCGGTTCCAGACTGAAGCGTCTAGAACCGCTCGGCCTCACCGGCCGGCTCAAAGCCACGCATATTAAAGTGATTTTCACACCAGTCTTCGGGTTGATGGCGGCTTTGTCTTTAGAGTCCTGTATACGAAATCTTTTACAACATCCTGTATACGAAATTATTTATAATTGCACTTGATTTTCCGAGAGATCTTTCAACAACATCTATGTCCTGAATTCGCCATTGTTACAGTTGGTTTTCCATATTCAGCATATTTAATAGTGCTTCATAATATTTTCCCTACATATTCAAACCATGTCATAAAATTTTTTTTGTATATTTGTGGTAAGTTTCCACGGGACCAAACTGCTGAGGTCATCGGTACCTAGTCTTACACACTACTTAATCTAACTTAAACTAACTTTCGCTAAGGACCACACACACACACCCATGCCCGAGGGAGGACTCGAACCTTCGACGGGGAAACCATGTCATAGTCCCCAGTAGTTAACTACTAATCTTTTAACTAAATATTTGAGTTGGAATATTTATTTACTTGTATGTCTGAAAGAACACACATTACTGACGATCGACAGCAGTAGACCTACAAAATTATTTCGAGGACTGAGTTCTGTGCACGTCTAATAGGTACTATATTTATGCCTACTACAACCGAAGACAAGATATTCACACACAGCGAAGTGTTTTTGAAATACACTAACGAAAAAAGAAAGGAAAGTGACGCACCAAGAAAGATTTATCCGAATGGGAAGGTAGATGTACCCATAATACTCCAAACATTCTCCATTTGGGAGACATCCGGAGTTCTCCCTGGCCTAGAAAAAGTTTGGCAAACACGAAGGCAAGCAGTAGTGCGGGCGGGCGTTATCATGCTGAAACATAATCCCAGGATGGCTTACCATGAAGGGCAACAAAACGGGGAGTCCAATACTCGTATCGTCGACGTATTACTGTGCTGTAAGGGTATCGCGGATGACAACCAAAGGGATCTTGCTATGGAAAGAAATGGCACTCCTAACCATTACTCCTGGTTGTCGGACCGTCTGGCGAGTGAGTCGGGATGGTATCCCACTGCAGTCCAGGGCGTCTCCGGATATGACTTCGTTAGTCAGCGGAGCTCAGTTGTAAGCGGGACTCTTCTCATAGTACGGCCTTTAGTTTGTCTTTCGAGGCACCGTCGAACACAGCAATACGTCGACTATATTCTACGCCCCGTTTTGTTGCCCTTCATAGCAAGTCATCCTGGGTTTACGCTTCAGCAAGATAATGCCTGGCCGCACACAGCAATAGTATCTACTGCTTGTCTTCGTCCTTGTCAAACTCTACGTTGGGCTGCGAGATCGCCGGATCTCTCCGCAAGAGAACGATGGAGCATCGTGGACAGGACGCTCCAACCATCATGGAATTTTGACGATATAAAGCGCCAGTTGGACAGAATTCTCAATGATATCTCTCAGCGGGACATCCAACAACTCTGCCAATCGATGTCACATTACATCTTTTTTCTTTTCTTTTTTTGCAGTTAGTTCTGGCTCCCATGTATCTCCATCTGAGGAAATCGTTACACCAGACGCAAATTGTGTACACGCCTTCTCCATTTCCTTACGGTAGTATAAAGACGATACCTTCCTGCAGAAAGCAGCATAGTCAGTCATCAATCCGACAGTGCTGCTGACCCCCAGAAAGCGTTCGTTTGTGTTTCGAGAACATCTGCTGCTCGTTCGTGCTTCGTCGAAGCTTATCTTATGTTTATTCTCTTTCCGTTGAATAAGTCCAGTACAGAGTATCTGGGCCCGTGCTAGATGCTCCTTGATGAAAGGTGCTGAAGCAGGTGTACACTGAGTTGCAGCCGGCTGGAGGGGCCGAGCGTTTCTAGGCGCTACAGTCCAGAACCGCGCGACCGCTACGGTCGCAGGTTCGAATCCTGCCTCGGGCACGTATGTTTGTGATGTCCTTAGGTTGGTTAGGTTTAAGTAGTTCTTAGTTCTAGGGAACTGATGACCTCAGAAGTTAAGTCCCATAGTGCTCAGAGCCATTTGAACCATTTTTGAACTAAGTTGCATTTGTCTTGAATATTATTACCATGATAGCACCGCCCTGTTTCCCGCACAATTACAGCTGGGTTATTCTATAAGTTTCATTTACTTGCGAGAAATTTTCAACCAAGAACAGTCTTTGTGAGAGCAAATGGTACGACACGTGAGAAACATTACAATGACCGTGTACTTAAGAGGCTTGTTAACAAAAAATGGCTCTGAGCACTATGGGACTTAACATCTATAGTCATCAGTCCCCTAGAACTTAGAACTACTTAAACCTAACTAACCTAAGGACATCACACAACACCCAGCCATCACGAGGCAGAGAAAATCTCTGACCCCGCCGGGAATGGAACCCGGGAACCCGGGCGTGGGAAGCGAGAACGCTACCGGCTTGTTAACATGAGCCAAATAATATTTCAACATTGCTTCGTAATGAAATACGAATATAGTGTGAACGCTACTCTGAAATAAGATTTTTAATCAAGTTCTGAAACTAAGCAATTTTCAGGTTTTTTGCTGTGAATTTGAAGACTTAAACCCATAAAGATAATTCTCCTTGATCCAGAGAGAACTACAGGGTGTACGACATAACCACAAATTTCCGAGCCGTAAATGGTAAATGTATTTTAGGTTGGTTCGAGTGCAGTGGGAATGGAAAACTGAAAGATGAGGAGAATGTTGTAAATATTTCTATAATTGTTGTAGGAGAAAAGTAGTCCGGAACAAAATCACAATTTTTTGGCTCTGTAATAAACTGAAGTATTAATCACTTGAAGCTCTACTGGAGAAGAGCGAGTTGAAGATCAACAGAAGTAAAACAAGAATAATGATGTGCATAAGAGATGGGAAACAGAACGGAGTCGTTCATGCTGAAGGTGGAATTTTGGCACAAATACCTCGGAAGTTGTATCATAGCGGATGATAGAAATTCAATGAATGTTAAAGCTAAAATATCCCAGGCAACATAATCAATTACCCAGGAAAGTACACTACTGACATCACTGCCTCCTTGAATACGAATAAGAAGTTTTGAAACTGCAACATCTGGAATATATGTTTGTGTGGGGCAGAAAACTGGGCTCTGAGCAAGGCTTCCGCTATCTGCTATTCAAAGAGAGTGTTAAAAGATAGCATGGACTGAAAGAAGAGCGTTCGGCAGGGTGTGAGAGACAAGAAGCCTACTCAAAACAATAACTGCTAGGAGGAGAAATATTGTTAGCCACCTAGTATGCCGTTCATCCCAATTCACTGTTCCTACCAAAGGAATAGCGGGTGGAAGAAGACATAGAGGACTAAGATATTTCATGGATGATGCTGAAGCTGGGAGGATACGAAAGCACCAAGAAACTAAAATCAAGGAGGGAGAAGGTACGAGCGAACCCAGCAGCTCTCGAAATGAGAAGAAAAAGAGGTTACAGTCACCTAAATATCTTATACCTACGAAAAGTCGGCTGAAGCACGATTTATGGAACTAACTCAAGTACGACAAAACTTCATGTCGGGGAGAAATACAGCTCCTGCTAATATAACCTGAATACTATTTCTAGAAGCAATTATCAGTAAATGTCGATTTTGTAATTCTACCTGTACGCTACGTTGGAATAAGCCTGCTTATAACTTTAATATAAAAGCAATGAAATAAAATAAGAGTTTTCCTGATTCTTGTGCAATAGCTCTGCAATGTCCACTTGTATTTGCGACGTAAGAGCAGAACGGTTTCCATCAGTGTACTTGCAGGAAAAAGTGTTTATTTTCCCTTCACATATTATTTAAGCATATGAGAGAACATATTCGCACAATGGAGCTGGAAGAATTGCTTCAATTTTAAAACCACAGTTCCTAGAGGAATGAATATTTCGCATATGAGGGATGTCATTGTCCTTGCGTTCTTATGCAACTCAACATTTTTCTACGCAATCTCGCTTGAATCTACGGCCTTTCCCATTACAAAAACGAATGATTTCTTTATACCCAGAAACTTACGCACAATGTCACGTTTAAAAACTTTATACTTCAGCTCATTACTATGCGTAGAGTCTTACATGTTTCGTAATTTGCACCTTTCAGTTTCAGTGCAATAAACGCAAACTGAGCGGCCAAGTACATCGTGCTCCTCTGCCTCAGTCGGTGCGATATGGTGCAAGGCGAGAAGATTAAAGGAGCATCGTGAAGTAGCGAATGAAATGAGTCTTGGCATCTTTCAGCCTGTGGGAATCGCAGCCGGAAAAGCTGACTTTCTCGCATCAATCATTGGTATCCCTTTCATCGCAAGAGGAACAAAGGACAAAGCGGGAGAAGTCTGCAGTGTTTGTCATTCACTTCTGTTCTCCCCACCCCTCCCCAGTTCCCCGTTCCTTGTAGGCTTTCATGAGCCACCCTTGATCAGAGCGGATTCTCCACTATGTAATCGGTCCTGTGAAGACCAGGCAGAAGTTTATTTTTGCCCTCTCACATTCCTTGCCCTTGCTCTTGCCTTTTCTTTTTTCCTCTTGTTTACACACAGAAGCCGCAATAAATGCATTGCAGACTATGGGCCGTGTCTTTGGGCGTAACTGACAGCGACTTAAATTGAATTTCTGCTGAGTGTACACTGCCTTTCACAGACAGAACTCCCAATCTTGCCTTCCAAACGTTACCCACACATCATGTAACTAATTTTGCACGTGCCAGTTTTTCTAGGAAATATTTTTTGTCTCATTGTGTAGATAAGTAACGACAGCCATTGTAGTGAAGAAGGATACTGTCACTCTGGAGGTTCACTACCTTTTTAGTAGATTTATTACGCATTGACGATAGCACCATGCTTATTCAACACTTTTCTGATAACGATAAATATAACGGCAATAATTTATTGCAGTTTCTATGTTTCTCCTGTAAGAAAAGTCAGTGTTACTGAGACGGTAGCCATTGCCGCAGTGGTCAAAATCTTTTTTCAGATATTAAGATAGAGAGTAAATTTCGAAGAATATAAGTGAAAGGTGCGCATTTCTGGGCCATTAGATACGGATTTATTTACTTAAATACTTCTGTCTGATTTATTATACTAATTTCCAATAATGTTATTCGCAGATATTTAATTTACTTCGAAATACAAATAGGTATAATACGGTTTGAATGGAGTTCTAAAGTGTCAGTAATGATACACTGGACTTTAATATTTTCTAAAGTGCTGCGTTACTTTGAAAGTGAAAAAACTGACTCGTGAGATGTAAAACAAGAACAAGTGATTACCAGGATGAGCCCCTCAGTGAATAAATACATCAGGAGATTAAGCAAGTAGTTGATTAGACATCAGAGTCGGGCTTACTGAAGCGACCCGTAAAGGCAGCGTACCGGAGAGATTTTCATTCTGCTAAACATCGGTCGGCAATGGTAGTGCTAGTCAGCTGCTAAGGGATGCTTGCAAAAATAGTGTGACATGTTCTCTCATATCTGAAAGCACGGCGACGTTTGTCAACTGGAACATGCTGTAATGTCCCACAATCGGATTTCGCGCGGATGTTTGTCCTAATTCTGTTCGTGTTAGCAGAACAGTGGAAACAAACGCCTGTGACAGAAAAACAAACAGTGTAACTACATTGCGGGTCGGCATAAAATCTCATATAAATTCCCCATTAAGTCACGTACAGCGGTCGGAGTAATTCCGTAGGGCAAATCCCGTTAATGCGTACGACAAACACATTTCAGTTTAACTATTATTTGCGAACCGATTCTAGTGTGAAAGCTGAACGCAAATTACTCGTACTTTCCCACAGACTATCCTGCTTTGCACTTCCTATTGAGTAACATTTGATAAGCGGGAAATGTATCGACAACATCGTTGCCCACATCCTGGCAGGGGAAAAAGAGATAAATTTCTTAAAAAGAAGATGTTAATTCTTATGTGATAATGAGAGTACTCGACCATAGCATGCGTGTATGCAGCAAAAGAAGGAAGGAAAGAATAGGTGTTCCTTATCAGCAGTGACTGAGACAGATTGACAAAACAAATGGCTGGTTCAAATGGCTCTGAGCACTATGCGACTTAACTTCTGAGGTCATCAGTCGCCTAGAACTTAGAACTAACTAAACCTAACTAACTTAAGGACAGCACACACATCCATGCCCGAGGTAGGATTCGAACCTGCGACCGTAGCGGTCGCTCGGTTCCAGACTGCAGCGCCTAGAACCGGCCACTCCGGCCGGCGACAAAATAAATAAAATTGACGAGCGAATTGAGCGTGACGATCTCAGTGCAGGAGTGAACAATGCTCCAATAACAGGAGAAGTGGCGACATTCAAAAACGACTGGTACAGTCCTTAAATAACCTGTTTTCGTAAGTCGTCCAGAAGAACCAGTACACTTTTCTGGGGAGAGGTTACTCCGAAATATATTTGATGAGCAAAGGGATACAGACCAACAATAAATTTTCTTTGTAATAAATGATCCATTTAACATACGTGATAATTATTAGAAAATATGACATTAGATCATTACATCTTAATGTCAGGTTTGGTAAAGTGAGAGAGATCCAGGAATATTGGTAGCAACGTCCGAAAAAGAAATGTTCAATATGCATTCATTAGAAGACAAAAACATATTACAGAAGTTGCAGATAAAGTTGAAGTGTCATCAGAAGATGGTTGGGAGAAGGAATGGCAAAATTTCGTGATTGTAAAGGCAATAGAATAGCCTGTTGATAAAATGAAGAAAATAACCGTTTCAGATGTTATGGTCACACAGAGGACGTAATTATAAAATAAATAACGTATCTACGCCAGCACCAAAAAACGCCAAGGAAAATAACCATAAACATAAAGACAAAAATATGCTAAAGAAGTTATAAGAAGCTCGTGAACGAAGTTGGACAGCGAGCACGAAATCCACGAACGGAGAGGAGCCACCTCAGCATATACCGTAAAGTAACCTAACCAATTGTGCTGTTGTTTGTACATAAAAGCGGGAGGCCCGCCAGCCTTATGACCTGCCCCCGCCTGTATACACAGTTCAACAAGGCGCTGTATGTTCGTGAACGTGGCTGTGAGAGTGCTGGATTTCATGGCGGATGCTCACACGTGATTTATCATCACAGCGGCGCATCATCGGGCCGAATTTTTTCCACTTTTGACACCAGTCGAGTGTATCAGGTTGTTTCACGAAATTGTGAACCAGTTGGATGACTAGGAACTGACTCTTGACTGGTACCAGCAAGACTGGGCAAATGCCACACGTCTAAATCGCGTATGGCAGTTTAAATCATTTTTTCCCAAGAGGTCACCAGGCTTGACCCAGCTGACTTTCTTCTGTGGTGACGTGTACAAGAACGAGCCACGCACCACCGGCGAGTTGCGCGACAACACGCGTCGTCAAATACAGGCAGTCACAGTCAGTACTCTGTTAGTAATATTCACGAACATGCAATGGCCTGTTGAATTGTGTGTTCAGACGGTTGAGAGGCTACTTCCATCACCTCTTGTAATGTACCATCATTTCTCAATCATAAAGGTAGGCCATGTGTAAATTTGGTGTCATTGCTTCTTTTATTATGATTTTTGTAAGACATTTCCCGGGACTCCTTATGAGTGGAACAGTCTTTACTATCTGAATAATGAGAATTAAAACCGCTGCACAATACGAGGGTGTAGGAGTGACGCCAGTGTCATTTCAACACTCTCTCTACAGTCAGTCAGATGGATTAACAGTGGGGTCCCAACTGCGTCCCTTTTTAGCTGAGATGTTTGTGGATAATTTTGAACAAACATTTTTAGATAAGGAGCCTCTAAGTTCTAAAATACAATATTGGACTAGGTATGTGGATGATGTACTGTGCTTCTGGACAGGTACCACCAAAAAATTAAATGATTTTTTCAACTTTTAAATTCATCTCACAGAAAAATCAAGTTTATAATGGAGGTGGGAGGAGATTCCATCAATTTTTTAGATCTCACCATTGACATCATTATCTAACAGCATCTATTTAAGATATACAGGAAAGTAACCTCAAGAGACACAGTAATACCAGCTAGTTCGCAGCATCCCGTAACACACAAACATGCAACCTTCCACTCCATGGTCTACCGCCTACTGTCTATACCCCAAACCAAGATAATTTTGAAAATGAATTGAAAATAATTGAAGAAGTAGCATACAGCAATGGTTACAGTCCTACACTGATTCACAATATACTCAGCAAAAAGAAGAGGATAACAGTTCTCCCTTATCCGCCTCAGAACAAAACCACATTCATAAGAAATGGGCCCCCCGTGCTATATGTGGCTATGAAACCACGGGTTCTTGCCAGGAGATATATTTCAGCTTTTTACAGTAGGAATACTGTTGCCCACTTTATATTCAACAGTAAAGATAAGATTTCACCTGTAGAAAAGAATGAACTTTATAGAATTTCCTCCAGTCTGTGTGCCAAACTGCATGGAGGTCAGTCATGCAGGACTATAACTACTAGACTGACTGAGCATGAAAGGAGTTGGGGACTCAGAAAGAAAGATTCCACCTTTGATCAACATGGCTCTGAATGAATGTGACTGATATGATGTGAAATGTGATGTTCTCCATAAAGGAACTAAAGGGAGAAAGCTAACATTACTTGAAATTCTGTCCATTAATAAACACCAATCAAAGAATTTTAACCTGGTCCTTAACGACCAAACACAGTTCCGTTACTCACCCTTATTGAGGTAGTAGCCAGTTATTGGTCCTCTCACTATTAGCTAATAAGCCTGTTATAATTATTACACACCCACATTCAATAGAGGTCTTTCTTCCCCTCTTTTTATTCGATCTGCTCTTCACATTTACCATTTTGTCCATATGACATAGTAGCCTGTGCCATTACTCACTTACAGAAGTTTCTGCTTTACACACTCACATAGTTTTAATATTTGAATATTCAGTAATATAAGATTTATTTCTACAGTGGCTCTTTAGGTAGTACATCATGCTTGTGTTTTGTATCGACATAGTCATAAATGTCACATATCCCTGAACACCATCCTTTGTACAGTTATGAATTCTCGCTGAAGTGTCGACTATCTGTTTAGCATGAAGTTACCTGAAGATGGCCTGAGGAGCCGAATGTTGGTTCATAACGAACTAACAATGTGGAAAGTTAATACGTTCTATTCAAGTTATTAATATGTCTATGTTCCTCCAAGAACCGACAGAATATTTCATAAATATTATTTAAGAGAATGGTAAAGGAGTTGTCAACTTATAACATCTTCGTGCAAGCCATGTGAATGGATAACTTTGTCTAATCACATCTGGACAATCGAATTAAGAAATCAATAAAGAAAAAATTCCACTAAAACCTTCCTTTTGTCGAACGCATCATAAATTATGCGCAGGCAAGAAATGCAGTGACAAAATTACCTGAAAATCTTCACAACTGTCAAAACAATCGTTAGCAAATCATATTACCAAAGTTCAACATCCTCTGCATCTTTAGTTCTGTACTCTGCTAGCAATTTCCAGATGGCTGAGGAGATTGGTCACCACCCGAGTAACTTCTGTTTGAAAAATATCCGTTGTACAGATATTAAATATGAAGCATAGAATGAAAATATAGAGCTCACGCACTTTCCTTTAATACCAAAAATAAGCTAGAATTCTTCCACCTATTCCTCGTCAGACAGCCTGTGTAAGTGGAACTATGAATGCAGGATCGCATGTTGTATTTGTGCAGTATATTTCTAAACTCCATAAGGGCCATAAAAAACATACACGCTATACACTGATAAGCCAAAACACTACGACCTCCTGCTTAATATTTTGTTTTTCCTTTTTTGGAACGAAATACAACACTGAATCTACGTATTAGGTATCCGACTATCTGTTGGAAGGATTGTGGAGTTATGTGGCATTAGATAATGTAATTCTCGTAACTAACGAGAACCTGGTTCGTGTACCAGGTAATGACGCCCGTCAGCGACCCACGTGGGTTCCAGTGGTTTTACATCAACCGAATTCGGTCGCCGAGGCGCCAAAGTGGGTTCAGTATAATGCTCCTAAAACCACTGTAGCACGGTTCTGGCTCCGAGACACGAACAATTACACTGCTGAAGGAAGACCTGGCCGTAGGGGACAAGATCTACATCTACGTGATTACTTTGCTATTCACAATTAAGTGCCTGGCCGAGAGTTCAATTAACCACCTCCAAGCTGTCTCTCTAACGTTCCACTCTCTAACGGTGCACGGGGAAAACGAGCACTGAAATGTTTCTGTGCAAGCAATGACTTCCCTGATTTTATCGTGATGATCATTTCTCCCTAAGTAGGTGGGTCCCAACAGATGTTTTCGCAATCGGAGGAGAAAACTGATGATTGAAATTTCATGAGAAGATCCCGTCGCATCGAAAAACGCCTTTGGTTTAATGATTGCCACCCCATTTCACGTATCATGTCTGTGGAACTACACTCCTGGAAATTGAAATAAGAACACCGTGAATTCATTGTCCCAGGAAGGGGAAACTTTATTGACACATTCCTGGGGTCAGATACATCACATGATCACACTGACAGAACCACAGGCACATAGACACAGGCAACAGAGCATGCACAATGTCGGCACTAGTACAGTGTATATCCACCTTTCGCAGCAATGCAGGCTGCTATTCTCCCATGGAGACGATCGTAGAGATGCTGGATGTAGTCCTGTGGAACGGCTTGCCATGCCATTTCCACCTGGCGCCTCAGTTGGACCAGCGTTCGTGCTGGACGTGCAGACCGCGTGAGACGACGCTTCATCCAGTCCCAAACATGCTCAATGGGGGACAGATCCGGAGATCTTGCTGGCCAGGGTAGTTGACTTACACCTTCTAGAGCACGTTGGGTGGCACGGGATACATGCGGACGTGCATTGTCCTGTTGGAACAGCAAGTTCCCTTGCCGGTCTAGGAATGGTAGAACGATGGGTTCGATGACGGTTTGGATGTACCGTGCACTATTCAGTGTCCCCTCGACGATCACCAGTGGTGTACGGCCAGTGTAAGAGATCGCTCCCCACACCATGATGCCGGGTGTTGGCCCTGTGTGCCTCGGTCGTATGCAGTCCTGATTGTGGCGCTCACCTGCACGGCGCCAAACACGCATACGACCATCATTGGCACCAAGGCAGAAGCGACTCTCATCGCTGAAGACGACACGTCTCCATTCGTCCCTCCATTCACGCCTGTCGCGACACCACTGGAGGCGGGCTGCACGATGTTGGGGCGTGAGCGGAAGACGGCCTAACGGTGTGCGGGACCGTAGCCCAGCTTCATGGAGACGGTTGCGAATGGTCCTCGCCGATACCCCAGGAGCAACAGTGTCCCTAATTTGCTGGGAAGTGGCGGTGCGGTCCCCTACGGCACTGCGTAGGATCCTACGGTCTTGGCGTGCATCCGTGCGTCGCTGCGGTCCGGTCCCAGGTCGACGGGCACGTGCACCTTCCGCCGACCACTGGCGACAACATCGATGTACTGTGGAGACCTCACGCCCCACGTGTTGAGCAATTCGGCGGTACGTCCACCCGGCCTCCCGCATGCCCACTATACGCCCTCGCTCAAAGTCCACGCTGTCGCGGCATGCTACCAGTGTTAAAGACTGCGATGGAGCTCCGTATGCCACGGCAAACTGGCTGACACTGACGGCGGCGGTGCACAAATGCTGCGCAGCTAGCGCCATTCGACGGCCAACACCGCGGTTCCTGGTGTGTCCGCTGTGCCGTGCGTGTGATCATTGCTTGTACAGCCCTCTCGCAGTGTCCGGAGCAAGTATGGTGGGTCTGACACACCGGTGTCAATGTGTTCTTTTTTCCATTTCCAGGAGTGTATCTCCCCTATTTTACAATAATACAAGACGATCTGCCCTTCTTTATACTTTTTCGATGTCACCCGTGAGCCCCATCTGATGCGGATCCCACACCGCACAGCAATACCCCAGAATAAGGCGGACAAGCGTGGTGTAAGCCGTCTCTTTAGTAGACCTGTTATACCTTGTAAGTGCTCTGCCAATGAATCACAGTCTTTGGTTTGCACTACCCACAACATTATCTATGTGCTCGTTCCAATTTAGGGTTTTGGTCATCTGATGACTTTACAAGACGGTAACAAAGAGTGCGACAACCGCAAAACGTAAGTCTACGCTAAGGCTCGAAAGGACATTAAGCCCTCCATGAGCCCGTCTACACCCATCTGGTGAAGGAATGATTTTTTTTCTTTATCTTTTTTTTTCTTTTTTTTGGACGTTCTCTATATTAAGATTGCCACATCTTGTTTATTCTTGTCGGGCATATTCTACACATGCGAGAGAGAGAGGGGGAGAGAAAGAGAGGGAGAGAAGGAGGGAGGGAGGGAGGAATACGGCTGTACTTGCTTTAAATTCATCCTGGCGTATTTGGACAACAGTAACTGCGTTTAGTGTCCCGAAAACCATTCCGGATTGCGCGTTGGCTCGGTGCTGAAACTAACCAAACAGAGCGCAAAGGCGCAAGAAAAACAAGGTGGTCTCTCTCTCTCTCTTCTGGGCCGACGTTTCCGCGTGGAAAGACGCGTGGAGGCAATTTTCAGGAACAACGAGCAGCAGCGGCGGCCGCCGCTTACGGCTTTGTCGTTGTCGCTGAATGTGACGGCGGGCGCTGTTGTTGCAATCAATAGACGGTAAATTGAAATTCCGCGCCGAGCCGCGGCACTATACGGCGGGCCGCGCGCGACGCATCCACATCGCATCACGTCGCTGGCCCGCGCTGCCCCGCCGCGCCGGATGGGTCCGACACCGGCGCTGCCCGCCCACGCGACCCGTGCGCTCTTCCACTTCACGCTCCACGGCAGACCTCTCGCTGCCTGCGCAGGCCACAGTACCTACGCGTTGCGTGTAGCAGCTAGGTCATCTTCAAATATGACTGATAATGAACAGGTTGCACAAACCCTATGCGGTATTTTTGCGTGGTCATTAGAGACGAAGCACGACTTGCATTGAGGTAGGATGTTGAGCACGTCTCGTTCACGGGCACCACCGCGGTATACGCCCTAAGCAATACAGGAGAATCACGGAAAACTAAAATGTGGATACCCGAGAGATAGAAAATTGCAGCGAAATGCAGGAAGATCTGCAGTGGATAGGCACTTAGTTCAGGGAGTGGCAATTGACCCTTAACATAGACAAATGTAATGTATTGCGAATACATGGAAAGAAGGATCCTTTATAGTATGATTATAAGATAGCGGAACAAACACTCGCAGCAGTTACTTCTGTAAAATATCTGGGAGTATGCGTACGGAACGATCTGAAGTGGAATGATCATATAAAATTGTTGGTAAGGCGGATGCCAGGTTGAGATTCATTGGGAGAGTTCTTAGAAAATGTAGTCCATCAACTAAGGAGGTGGCTTACAAAACACTCGTTCGACCTATACTTGAGTATTGCTCATCAGTGTGGGATCCGTACCAGATCAGGTTGACGGAGGAGATAGAGAAGATCCAAAGAAGAGCTGCGCGTTTCGTCACAGGGTTATTTGTTAAGCGTGATAGCGTTACGGAGATGTTTAGCAAACTCAAGTGGCAGACTCTGCAAGGGAGGCGCTCTGCATCGCGGTGTAGCTTGCTGTCCAGGTTTCGAGAGGGTGCGTTTCTGGATGAGGTATCGAATATATTGCGTCCCCCTACTTATACCTCCCGAGGAGATCACAAATGTAAAATTAGAGAGATTCGAGCGCGCACGGAGGCTTTCCGGCAGTCGTTCTTCCCGCGAACCATACACGAGTGGAACAGGGAAGGGAGGTAATGACAGTCGCACGTAAAGTGCCCTCCGCCACACACCGTAGGGTGGCTTGCGGAGTATAAATGTAGATGTAGATGTAGAAGATTTGAACTGCCGTCCTTCTGAATGCGATACTGACCTTCGTAGCGTCCACATATGCTTGAGACTCGTCTGTTTCAATTTAAGTAGCCACATCCTACGTATTTTGTTGTATTAACGAAACCTGCACGACACAACATACCTGATGTAAAATTACAGAATTTTGACATACGACTTAGGGTGTATATCCAAACGAGATGTTTCTTCCGACTTACTGTTTTATCTCTACATGGACACGTAAGTTATTTCTCTTTTTAGAAAATATTTTGGAGCTACCTTCTACCTGCTCGGACATGCCCGAGAGAAAAGACACCATATCCATATAACCATATATTTCTGGCAATATCGGCCACGACCTCTTTCTTCTGTACGGATGCACACATACTACGCGAACTCTTACGGGACTTGGTAAGAATGTCTTCCACGAGTATTGAGGGTGTTGGGTAGGGACACTACGATTGTAGTGTGTGGACATGTAAGGTGAAAATGGGGGTCTCGCGGGAGGCGTGCGCGAGATAGTCACTGCAGTCGCACTATCCTCTGTGCCTTCGGTGGCTCAGATGGATAGAGCGTCTGCCATGTAAGCAGGAGATCCCGGGTCCGAGTCCCGATCGGGGCCCACATTTTCACCTGTCCCCGTTGATAGATATCAACGCCCATCAGCAGCTGAAGGTATTCATAGACAATTCTAATTTCGTTCGAGACGGCTGCAGGTCATCAATGGTGTTCCAAAGAACAGACACCATATCCATATAAATATATTTAAAATAGGTCGCATGCTCCACCACACTAATGCTTTCGCGAGTTTTCCCATGGTTGCAAGGCAAACGCAGGAGCTGGAAACTCTTACCGAAATATTCTCAACTGGACTTCCCTTTGTCCAACTACCATCTCCTCTGGTAATTGGCTGTAAAGTCCTCGTCTCCACATGGATCATTACTCGACAAGCCAGCTTTACATTTAAATGTGGGAGATAAAAAGAAAATTACTAGAGAAAATCTCTAATTCTTTCAGAGAAATATACATGAACCGTTCGTTGATAATCATTAAAAGAAAATACAAAGCTATAAACAGAGAAACTGGACAAACATACATATCAGTTTCAAGGCAAATCTCAACAATCTTGCCTGATGAGCATTGAAACGTTTCATATATCCTTTTTGACACATGTATTCGTTGCATCGAAACTGACGCTCATTAAACTTCTGTGCACTTTGTATCACAACGATGGCTTCTTTGGAATCCAGCATTGTTGTTTGTCGACCTGACGCAGCGGCAGGCGTGCTCTTCACTGGGGGAGTTTTACCTGCTGTTCCGCATGGTGTCTACGGTTGTCATTTTATTGATGGTGGTACGTAACTGTGAAAATTGCGCCTATGACTTTCGGAGTGTTACTGCTTCTCACTGCCTTCGTTGTCGCGAGTTCGGTTCCTCAGAGACATCGCAGTTTCTATGATACTGCTTCGATTTGTGGATGCCAAACTGCCAGTATTTACTATATAGCCCAGGACCGCCATGGAAAGAGAACAGTGGGTGCCTTTTGTTCCGTACACTAAATTACTTGTTGTGATTCGTGAAAACCCCTGTCTTTGTGCGACGCCTCATTTGGGTTCTCGCATATAACGCTGTCTACGTTTTATGAGTGACTTATATTTGTCTCAGTCGTCAGTGTGAATTAGGATTCCGAGTTACCATACCGTGCCGGAGTTATTTTTTAGCTCACCTGTAAAAAGCAATATCTTGGCAAACCGAAATTGTTTGATGCAGTAATGCCTGGATACAAAAAGAATTAATCATTTTAAATTTTTTGTTTCCATTTTAAAAACCCATGTGTTAAAACTGCCATGAAATATAAAATTTTTGAATTTTTTGTTACCTTTTAAACACTGGTATGTTAACTCGTCACAACTCTTTCTTGTTTAATTCCAGATCATTGTGTCTATTTATGAGAACTTATATTGCTTAAAGTTAAGGCCTGACAGGGCATTATGAGATAGTTGGCTTACGATCGGTAAATCATTTCTGTTGTTGTAATCTTGTGGGTATATGGTTTTAACTTTTACCCTGTGTGTGTTTTAGAGTACATAATATGAGCTGAATGAAGGATCCGACTGTTGTCTAGGCGAAGCTCAACCTGGTCATTTTATGTAAATGTCTGATTATTAACTAAATGTGTTTGGTTTCAGCTCTTTGAACTGTGATTTAATACTGTTAATGATTTCATTGTTCATGATGAGCTGTCCATTTTATTAAATCATCTATTGAACAACGGAAAATTGTTGTGAAACTTGTAAATTTTGTTGCTATTGTTCGTCTCACTGCGTGTGGAATTTAAAACTAGCGTGTGTTTAAATGAAAAACTTGAAGTGTCATTCCGATTGTTGATGCATTAACAACTCTGTGTTGTGTCCTATAACGCCTGTTTTTGAAGAAAGCAAAATAATTCTGTGTTAACTAAAATATTACCTTTCTCAGAAATTCAGTTGCCTAATATTGTCAATATTGTTCGAAAGCCGCTGATGGGAATAAATATTGTAGAAAAGAAATCTGTTTTGTTTCTGGTAATACTGAGTTCAACACTTAATAACTCCCAACTCTATGCTGGCTCTCGTCACCATTTCACTTATCAGCCAATGAGGGTAGCGGCAAGATTGATCTTAACAGAAGTACGATCGTATTGGATATTAAACGAAGTTTTCGACTGGAATGAACATCTCTTGTTAGAGAAGACGCAGAAGATTGCTCAATTTTGCAGAACTCACATCAGATAGGACTAACAAGGATTTTGACAAAGAAGAGAAGTGCGAATGGGTGTAGGTTTGTCTGAGCCAGAGGACAGTTTGGAGGTCAACTGCCACGAGTAAGCCTTTCGACAAAGTTTCAGAAACTGCCTCTAAGGAATGAATCCACGAATATACTACAGCTTCTACGTATCGCTACCGCAGGCACTGCGAAGAAAAGGACTACACACAGCATGCGCAGTGGCATTCAAGCCATCATTCCTGCCGAATCCCATACGCTAGTGGAACAGGAAGAAACCGCAATACGCAGTAAAATGAGAAGTTCTCTCTGCCATGGACTTCACAGTGGTTTTGCAAAATATAGATCTAGATTTAAGTCTCCGTACGTTATTACTCAGATGGAATAGTAACAGTGTGTAGCTGCCTTGGTCTTCAAGATGTAACTTTATCTGCCACGTGAAGTACTTGTCAGTTATGAGTGTGACATTTCTACAAATACTTGCTTTAGATTTACGTATATTTCTGTCGTAATGGCGGTCATACATTCAGTTCGCAACAACAGAAGGGCACTGAATTGAAGAGAGGCGCACATCAAAATTTTACGATGTGATTACATGTTCCTTACTGTGATTTACTGTTTAAGTTAATGACTAGAAGCGACAAAACGGAAACGGTGTTGGAGAAATCTTAAACCATTCAGGAGCACAGGGGAAGTTAACACATTACGAATGGAAATAATAACTTGAGATTAAACAACTTCAATATTATAAAATGAAGGATAAAGGTGCAATAAATGTATCGGAAAAAGATGAGGCGGTCTTCAAACATGAAACATGGAAAGCGTATCTCAAATTAGGGGAACTTTCACTTAGTTGTCCTTCACACGTGAATTACCCATATTCCTTATAAGACAGCATAAAATTTATTTTATTACTAATCAAATTCTGCACAGATAATTATAAATTATTCGCTTTTTAAGCTAATGATATGTAACTTAACAAATTCACTTATTTACGCTACAGTTAAAACAGTAATAGCAATAACAATAATTGCAGCATCGACATGAATGTCATCAACAATAACTATTATTAGCATGTGGGGGTTTCTACTGGGTAGATTACTTTAAACCCAATAAATAAGATTAATTTGGCATTTCCCAATGTCTGTAGAGCAACAAGGGTCAGTGATGATGATATTATGATGATTTTTAGTGTGCTTTTATGTTACAGTGAAGTTGCCTTGACGCTGGGCATCATCAACACACAGAACGCCTCACACGTAAGTTGTCATTCTGTATGTAGTTTAAGGAAGCTGACGAAGTCTATATTAAGGAATCCAATAGTCTTTGCCCGTAGGACAAATTTGTATTGAGAGATATGAAAGGAACGATAATTCGAAGCAAAATAGTATAGTGAACATGGACCGTAATATACTTTCCTTAAGAGCTATACGCAGTTACTCCTCTTTGATACTGCGTAAGTAATCTCTTCTACTGCAAGCTCTTTTGGAGGTGGTAGGAAGGTAAATAATAAAGTCAAATAACCATGGGATCTAAAACGCATATCTTAAGAACTTTGAGCAGTTGCTCAATTGTCAATATTTTAACTGCACATAACCAGAACATGGATCTTTAACACTCTTGGGGACGGAGTAGATGCTTTTAAAAGCAATAAAATTCATTCACACAAATCACACAAAGTCAGTAAGTGTCTAAAAATAGTAAGATGATTTACTTCAGGCAACGGAATTTCTCTGGGGTGAAAGCGAAAGCATTCACAGCAAATTTTTATAAAAACGTAAAACTAATTCCGTTAACGAACGTTCTGCACAGGTGTACGCGATCTGTTGTGTCCGAACGTGAGGTCGGGTTTCTGTAAGAAGGTTTCAGAGCAGCCAGGATACGGAAGCGTTTCTGCGGGTAGTAGAGCCGCGGTGTACATCGGCAGCACGGTGCGCCCGTCCCTCCAAAGGGTGCAGGGCGGGCTACCTGAGCGTTTCAGCTGTGAAAGGAGACGACATGGCGACCTGCAGTAATTAAAAGGTGACGCTCCGTGCAGGCCCGGTGCCGTAATTCAGGTGCGTCCTTTCAGTAGGCAACCGCCACAGTGTAGGCGCTGCAAACTGGAAAAAAAAAAAGGGTAGAACAAAAATTTTGCCGTGCTGAGCGGCGCCAAGTGATGCTACTGCGGCAGCACCGAGCCCAAACGAGGGGCAGCCTTCAGCGTGAACAACTCTGTACGGTAGTACGAGATGTTTCTCTGCTTTAGCTGAACACGAAGAGACTTACGAATACGATTACGCACACGTGCCTTACAATGCGGATAAAGAGACTGTTTTCAAACACAAGGAAAAAAGTTGGTGGCATACACTACACAACTAGACTTGGGTATTAGGATAACATTTAGCTTGCTCCCCCCACCACAGCGAGTATTGTAGATAGTGAAGAATGTCTCATTGCCCCTATATGCTCCTTGATAACGGAAATGACTTTTATTTCATCAACCGTTTGCGCTCTGCCGATTATAGTAATCCGTAGTGTAGAGGTCTGAAGAGACGCTTAACATATGATTTGGGGCAAATGTAGTAAAAGGACTGAAGGAAAATGGTATAAAGAAAATTAGGCGAGAGACGATAGAAGTTAGGTAAATGTAATAAGCTGATTCAGGCAACGACAGCTTTCGTTGTACTGACGTACACAAGATAAAGAAGTTTTAACTTTGTATATAAAGAGTGAAACACTGTACAGAAGCCGGCCGTGGTGGCGAAGCGGTTCTAGGCGCTTCAGTCCGGAACCGCAGTGACTGCTACGGTCGCAGGTTCGAATCCTGCCTCGGGCATGGATGTGTCTGATGTCTTTAGGTTAGTTAGGTTTAAGTAGTTCTACGTTCTAGGGGACTGATGACCTCAGATGTTAAGCCCCATAGTGCTCAGCGCCATTTGAACTGTACAGAAGTGAAACGATATACTGAAGATAAACTGGAATCACTTGAAACCGGGTACTGTTGCGGATATTATGACTGAAATGGACAGTACCAAACGAGGATATATATATATATATATATATATATATATATATATATATATATATATATATATATCTTGGCCAGAGGAAGAAAACCGGAAAGGCGTCCAGAAACAGTTAATCTATCACTGCAAGGCGTGGATGACGAGAAGCATCATACAAACTTCCATTAGAATATCTAAAGCACGCCATCAAGTAAGTGTGCTGTATCATATATAGAGTAAGATAAAGACTGATAAACATATTAATGCATTAACTCTTAGAGTTTTCACTCTTGCTGCCCTCCTCTTTAACTGCCGTATCTTTGTTACGGAAATCTTTAGCTAATCTTGATGAGTGTCTTAATAGACTTCTTTCTTCTCATCGTCTAGTATTTTTCCGTTTCATCGTTTGATCATTTCATTTTACGAATTTTATGTAAAATAGGAATACATGTCTCAAGACAACAGTGACCTACGTATCATCCCAGAGGTTAATTCTTTTTCATTCTATCTAGTACCGCAACCATTTTAACCAGAACAACCAGATGAAATAAGACTGTGCTCTTATTAGCTCAACGAAGAAAACAGTATGTGTTTGTAGTGCATCCAAATTTATGCATCCGTACGCACTAATCAGCAAGATGCTACTCAATTGAATAAGGCCTCGCAACTTTCTTCTCAAGGTCAGTTTCTCCAACCTATACACCCAAGGTCAGTTCACTATACATAGCCCCATCCTCCTCTTTAATGTGTAATTCCGTTCACCGTTTAACATCATAGACGATACTCAACACTTCACATGACTGGTTCTACTCCATCCACGGCAGCACCATCATCATCAGCAACAATTACATCATTCCAAAGTTATGTACCGCAGCCGTACTGAACGTCACTTACGGCCACGTTGAGTCAAGATTTTGCGTCCTTAAATGTTACAGTGCACTGTTAAATTACACTGAATTGCCAAAGAAATTGGTTTAGGCATGCGTAATCAAATACAGAAATATATATACAGGCAGAATACGTCGCTGCGATCGGCAACCCCTATATAAGACATCAAGTGTCAGGCGCTGTTGTTACATCGGTAACTGCTCCTACAATGTCCGGTTATCAAGATTTAAGTGAGTCTGAACGTGGTTTTACAGACGAAGCACGAGAGACGAGGTAGTGATGAAGTGGGGAATTTGCCATTCGAGCATTTCACGAGTGTACCGTCAATATCAGGAATCCGGTAAAACATCAAATCTCTGACATCGCTGCGGCCGAAGAAAGATCCGGCAAGAACGGGACCAACGAAGACTGAAGAGAATCCTTCAACGTGGCAGGAGTCCGATCCTTACGCAAATGTTGCAGATTTCAGTACTGGGCCATCACCAATTGTCAGTATGCGAACCATGCAACGAAACATCATCGAAATTGGCTTTTAGAGCCGAAGGCCCACTCGTGTACCCTTGATGACTGCACGACACAAAGCTTTACGCCTCGCCTGGGCCTGTCAACATCGACATTGGACTGTTAATTACTGGAAACATGTTGCCTGGTCGAACGAGTCTCGTTTCATGGTGTATCGAGCGAATGGACGTATACGGATGTGGAACAGCCTCATTAATCCACGGATCCTGAATTTCAGCAGAGGACTTTTCAAGCTGGTGGAGGCTCTGTAATGGTGTGGGCCGTGCTCTCTTGGAGTGATATAAGACCCCTAACACGTCTAGATACGACTCTGACAGGTGACACGTACATAAGCATCCTGTCTCGTCACTTGCATCCATTCATGTCCATTGTGCATTCCGACGGACTTGGGCAATTCCAGCATGACAATGCGACACCACACACATCCAGAATTGCTACAGACTGGCTGTAGGAACATTCTTCTGTCTTTAAATACTTCCGCTGGTCATCAGACGCCCCAGACATGAACATTTTTGAGCATATCTGGGATGCCTTGCAACATGGTGTTCAGAAGAGATCCCCACCCCTCTTACTCTTAAAGATTTATGGAGAGCCCTGCAGGATTCATGGTGTGAATTCCCTCCAACACTACTTCAGACATTAATTGAGTCCATACCATGTCATGCTGCGGCATTCTGCGTGCTCGCGGGGGCCATCCGCGTGAGTGTATTTTAAAATATCGTGGATTGCCGAAGAGAAGGTACCTTTGCAGTGGACCGACATTCACAGGGGACCAAAACTACAACAAGGAAGAAAAATCAGTTAACCTACGCACCTTACGCGTATGCGAGACGTAGTTAACTGCACCGAAGGTGAATTCTGACGCTGTGTAAAGTAACAGCAGACTGAGAACGGGCACGCCTTTCCCCTGTTGAACCTTAATCGAGATTTCATGTGGATTTCTTTAATATTAGCGTAATGATAAATAACTGAGAAATGAAAGTTGAGTAAAGATAATGTAGAACGCTGACAGAAGCACTGGACATTTCACGAGAGGTACAGGAGCAGCTACAGCTGTACACTAACTTCGCTACAATGTCGTGTGTGGAATATGAAAGAACAGCGAAGATATAACCTAGCAGTAACGAGAAAATATGAGAACAAAGTGGACCAATGGGGCTAGGGCACTTTACATAAAGGAGAATTATGGGGCAATGTAGGAATTCATCTTACCCTTCATTTTTTTTTCGTCTCTGATTTCACCTGTCGCTTCCTTTCCCCAGATTTATTGTGTTACAACACAAATTTTCGTGTGTGAGGCAGTAAAAAAGAGTGAAAAAATTGCCCTTCATTCCATTTGAGTAAATGAAACTTCGGCGTTAAAGCAACACTTTTACTCGGTAACAGTGAAGAGGCTTGCTTCAGCAACTGTGATCACTTTGCCATACTGTATCGTTATTTCACATTTGCTATCTATCTAGTACCTACAATATCAAATATTCAAAACCCCGAGAGTTTAATACGTTGTATAACTGTAAATAAGCCATTTACTAACTTCATCTATCTGTCAGTATCATACATTGCCGGAATAAACTAGGGGCTTCCAATTCATTAAAGCTTTATTGCTGCAACCGTGCGTATGGAATATATGAAATGATTACATTTACAAATTGATATCGAACGGTTCTGACAAGGGAACCTCCCCATCGCACCCCCCTCAGATTTAGTTATAAGTTGGCACAGTGGATAGGCCTTGAACAACTGAACACAGATCAACTGAGAAAACAGGAAGAAGTTGTGTGGAACTATGAAAAAAATAAGCAAAATATACAAACTGAGTAGTCCATGAGCAAGACAGGCAACATCAAGGATAAAGTGAGCTCATGGGCGCCGTGGTCACGTGGTTAGAGTGAGCAGCTGCGGAATGAGAGGTCCTTGGTTCAAGTCTACCCTCGAGTGAAATATTTTCTTTCTTTATTTTCGCAAAGTTATGATCTGTCCGTTCGTTCATTGACGTCTCTGTTCACTGTAGTACGTTTAGTGTCTGCGTTTTGCGACCGCACAGCAAAACCGTGCGATTAGTAGACGAAAGGACGTGCCTCTCCAATGGGAACCGAAAACATTTGATCGCAAGGTCATAGGTCAACCGATTCCTCCACAGGAAAACACGTCTGATATATTCTATACGACACTGGTGACAGCATGTGCGTCACATGACAGGAATATTTTGTCGACCCACCTAACTTGTACATTTGGCAAATGGGTAAAAAGATTCTTATACCTTGCCCGATTTAGGTTTTCTTGTGGATGTGATAATCACTCCCAAAAAAGTGATGAAAACATAAGAGTTTGTCACATAAACTGCAACAAATAAATGCAACAGTTTCACAGTCGCACAGTTTTCCCTGTGCTCTATTAAAACATATGTTTTGTTTCGATGTTTGTTTAGGTGTAGCGTCCCCATACTACGGCGCAGTTACCTCGCATCGGACGGACGGACGGACAGATAATAACTGTCTGAAAATAAAAAATTAAATATTTAACTTGTGGGAAGGCTTGAACCAAGGACTTCTCGGTCCGCAGTTGCTCACGCTAACCATGGGACCACGTCGCACCTGAGCTCATACTATCCTTGATGTTGCTTATCTTGCACATGGACTACTCAGTTTGTATATTTTGCTTATTTTTGTCATAGTTCCACACAACTTCTTCCTGTTTTCTCGATTGAGCTGTGTTAAGTTTTTCAAGGCCTATCCACTGTGCCAACTTATAACTAAATTTGAGGGGGGTGCGACGGGGAGGTTGCCTTGTGAGGTACCGGATATCAGCTCATTCTGAATCACCCACATTATTTGGCGGTGTAGCCTCCAAGGGCGGCGATGCAGGCACTGACTCTGGCATCCAGTCTATCATACAGACGGCGAATACTGCCCTGGAATACGTTATGCCACTGCGCGACCCGTGCACGTAATTGTGTGAGAGTTGTTGGTCGACGAGTCCCACCATATCCTACAAGCGCTCGGTTGCAGACAAGTCCGGAGATCGTGCTGGCGGGGGGAAGTTGCTGCACGTCTTGCAGTGCACGTGGAGATCCACGGGCAGTGAGAGGGCGAGCATTATCCTGTTGGGACAACACATCACTTTCCTGCTGCAAGAGCGACAAAAGAATTGGTTTAGCAACATTCTGCATGTATCGAGCTATGGAGGGGTCCAGAACAACCAAAGATAAACGAGAGTCGTCCCTTGTCGCACTGGACGAACGCACTCCACGAGACAGCGCTCACCAGGTCTACGATATAAGCGCACCTGCGTGCGTGCGAAATCTGCTTTCATCAACGAAAACCACGGCGCAACATTCCATCTTCCAGGCGATCCTCCGACTGCATCAGTCGATCCGTGCACGTCGATGCTATGACGTTAGTGGAAGACCGGCTAGAGCTGTGCGTGCCCGTAATCCCACTACTAACAACCAGTTCGCAACAGTTCGTGTTGACACGTCTGGCCTCACAAGCCCTCTTACAGGGTGTTTCAAAAATGACCGGTATATTTGAAACGGCAATACAAACTAAACGAGCAGCGATAGCAATACACCGTTTGTTGCAATATGCTTGGGACAACAGTACATTTACAGGCAGACAAACTTTCGAAATTACAGTAGTTACAATTGTCAACAACAGATGGCGCTGCGGTCTGGGAGACTCTATAGTACGATATTTTCCACATATCCACCATGCGTAGCAATAATATGGCGTAGTCTCTGAATGAAATTACCCGAAACCTTTGACAACGTGTCTGGCGAAATGGCTTCACATGCAGATGAGATGTACTGCTACAGCTGTTCAATTGTTTCTGAATTCTGGCGGTACACCTGGTCTTTCAAGTGTCCCCACAGAAAGAAGTCTCAGGGGTTCATGTCTGGCGAATAGGGAGGCCAATCCACGCCGCCTCCTGTATGTTTCGGATAGCCCAAAGCAATCACACGATCATCGAAATATTCATTCAGGAAATTAAAGACGTCGGCCGTGCGATGTGGCCGGGCACCATCTTGCATAAACCACGAGGTGTTCGCAGTGTCGTCTAAGGCAGTTTGTACCGTCACAAATTCACGAAGAATGTCCAGATAGCGTGATGCAGTAATCGTTTCGGATCTGAAAAATGGGCCAATGATTCCTTTGGAAGAGATGGCGGCCCAGACCAGTACTTTTTGAGGATGCAGGGACAATGGGACTGCAACATGGGGCTTTTCGGTTCCCCATATGCGCCAGTTCTGTTTATTGACGAAGCCGTCCAGGTAAAAATAAGCTTCGTCAGTAAACCAAATGCTGCCCACATGCATATCGCCGTCATCAATCCTGTGCACTATATCGTTAGCGAATGTCTCTCGTGCAGCAATGGTAGCGGCGCTGAGGGGTTGCCGCGTTTGAATTTTGTATGGATAGAGGTGTAAACTCTGGCGCATGAGACGATACGTGGACGTTGGCGTCATTTGGACCGCACCTGAAACACGGTAAACGGAAACCCGAGGCCGCTGTTGGATCACCTGCTGCACTAGCTGCGCGTTGCCCTCTGTGGTTGCCGTACGCGGTCGCCCTACCTTTCCAGCACGTTCATCCGTCACGTTCCCAGTCCGTTGAAATTTGTCAAACAGATCCTTTATGGTATCGCTTTTCGGTCCTTTGGTTACATTAAACCTCCGTTGAAAACTTCGTCTTGTTGCAACAACACTGTGTTCTAGGCGGTGGAATTCCAACACCAGAAAAATCCTCTGTTCTAAGGAATAAACCATGTTGTCCACAGCACACTTGCACGTTGTGAACAGCACACGCTTGCAGCAGAAAGAATGGCGCACCCACAGACTGCGTTGTCTTCTATATCTTTCACATCACTTGCAGCGCCATCTGTTGTTGAAAATTGTAACTACTGTAATTTCGAAAGTTTGTCCGCCTGAAAATGTACTGTTGTCCCAAGCATATTGCAACAAACGGTGTATTTCTATCGCTGCTCTTTTAGTTTTTATTGCCGTTTCAAATATACCGGTCATTTTTGAAACACCCTGTATCTGTGCTGTGGTAGCTGTACGATCTGCCACTGGTGCCCTTACAGTGCGACGGCCCTAGCGTGCGTCTGTGCGGCGCGGATGTCCAGAACGTCGTCTACAGGCGTGAGAATGTTCACGTGATCACTGATACCAGCATCGTTGCACAACAGACGCAGAACGTCCTACTTGTGTGTCAGTTCTCCGAAAGGACCATTCCGCCACTCGGAAGGCCGCAATGTGAACCCTTTCAGAGAAGCTCAGTTGGCTGCAGGAAGCACTAGTGTGTCTCCGTGGCATGGCTGCCTGCTTGCTTCATACGTTAGCACCACCCCGAACCTCCTGACTGTGAGCATTTCCTATTAAAGAGCAGACACAGATGGCGCTCTGATACCTGTGCCACTATGCTATCGTCTGGCGGACGATGTTGAAACAATTATCAATACATCTTCTATTCTCCTCGGATCAAAATCGACATCGTCTTTCAAGTGTACTAATTTTTTTCCTGCAGTTTATTATGCAGTGAACTTGTCCGTGATGTAATATTTCTTCAATAAAGATTTTTCCGAAATAAGTAATACACAGACTTAGCCTACAAATGGCAGAAATTATGACGTTGCGTTTCCGCCTCTCTCTGCCTCTTTCAAAGCAGATATCTCAAGTATATCTTGATTCACATAAGCTCGAGAGGCTAAGATTGTAACGAATCATCGCCAAAGAATGAATCCCTTTGCGCAAAAACGGCTGAAGGCCAGAGTTTTCACCACCGCTCTCTCCGTTTTTTTCTTTTGTTTTTGTTTGAAAAATGTGGACGTGATGTTTTATTTACTGAAAGAAACATTATTTAAAGAGAATAACATCTCCGAACGTTGCACCACTGCCTTTTTATTATCTTCCGGGGAATTTCCACATTTTTTGGAACAGTGGAATCATATCGTCAGTTTATCTGTAGCAACCCGAAACCATACAGTTGCTACACTGTACACAGCAATTTTTGATTAATTCGCGACGAATCAGGAACTGCTGTTGGAAGTCAATGATAGCGCTTCCCAATGACCGCTGACCAAATTCGTCAACGGAAATGCGTCAGTTGAACATCATTGGAGGAGAGTTATGGTGAAGAGAGCCTGCCTACAAAGTTGGTCAATTAATGTGGAGTACGAAGCTGTTATTGGATTGAGAAGGATGGTTAACAATTGTCTACCTCACACCAATTAGAGGTTTTTGTATAAAACTATTTAAAGCCATAATTACTGTTAATAGGCGGTGATTGTTTCAAAAATTATGAAATGTTTTTCAGAGGCCGCTAACAGCCACAAAATCTGTTGACTCCTTAAATCATTAACGAGGCAACGCGCTTCGAGGTATGAATCTCATCTTGAGGCTACAATAGCTTTAATATCGACGTATACTTTTGTTAACGTTTTCTTATTCCAGTTGTAGCACGAAGAAGAGGTTTACAACTCAAAATATATTGCTTCACTGCAAATTTTTAGTGGTCAACAAATTTTGTGACTGATCCATCTTTCCAGATTTTCGTGAACTTCACGAAATCATCCGGAAAGTTTGCACGTAGGAGGCGTGCGGGCTAACTATTCTGAAGGAACTGCTCCTTTTGTTGCGGTGGCTTCAGCTCAAATGGCTCAAATGGCTCTGAGCACTATGGGACTCAACTGGGGTGGTCATAAGTCCCCTAGAACTTAGAACTACTTAAACCTAACTAATCTAAGGACATCACACACATCCATGCCCGAGGCAGGATTCGAACCTGCGACCGTAGCGGTCGTGCGGTTCCAGACTGTAGCGCCTTTAACCGCTCGGCCACTTCGGCCGGCGTGGCTTCAGCAACCTGTCTCTTATACACTGAGTTGTTCTTAAGTAGGATTTACAGTCTTAAGAGTGCAGATGTCAAACGATTTTAAGTGTCGATCTCACACTTACTAGGAGAATCAAAAACTTATTTGTATTGACAAAATTGAGAAGTTATTCTGATACCGCAGAATTACGCTGCTCACTTCACCACTGAAAAAATTACGCGGAAAATTAGAAAATATACCAGTTATTAACAATGTTCTAAGTGTCATATCACGGAACTGAATGGTTCTAAGTGTCAAATAGAAGGTTTTGTTTCAAGTAACATTAATACTGATGCAATAGGATCTATTTGCTATACTAAAAGCACAGAAATACAGCAGTAAAGTTTTAACTAGCAGAGGTGCATTCAACAAAATCCATTTTTAATATATTTCAAATTTTTTGCAATAGCATAACAAAATCAAATTCGAGGTAAAAATATGTCAGTACTGATTTCTGTTCCTTACAAAACTCCATTCCTGGAATCGAATGTTGCAAAGTCTACCGCAGAACTCCCTGTGTTGTTGTCGAAGAAATGGCAACATCCTCAACTGGTCTTTTTGTTTTGCAGCTTACAAACGTGGCTGGTCTTCCAGATGAAGTAAGGCACCGCATGTATCAGCCGTGGTCTTTCATCTCTTGAAAACAATTACATTTCTCCATTCTTCTGTTTTAAAGAGAAATTTTCATAAATATTTGAAACTACTGTGCGTGAGATACGTTGATCACACTACATTTGGGAATGCTACACCCTTGCATTGACAAGAATGTATCTCTGTTCATTTCTCCAACATTTACTAGTTTCGAAATCCGAATTATCTCCTCCAATTACAAAAATATTTCATCGATATATGCAAAGGTTACTTGTTCTCGTTCAGCACACAGACTGTGCATCGGCTAAATGGACAAGACCTTGACGCATGACACTTTGAACTCCAAAGCGGAGACGCTTCCTGGCATGAAGACATTGCACCGTCTAGTAATGAACATTTGAAACATTTTCTCGTTTATTCGGTACGTAAAACAGATTACCGAGAACACAATAGCACTGAAAACGCGTTTTGTCACAAAATGGCACTTACAACGTATGACATATTCACTCTTCATTTGTTTGTTATTTTCATGAAGGTCACAAAGTGACCTGGCAGTTTTTGAATGATTACATTTAGCGGGTCCTTAGGGTAAAACTGTGACTGGCAGATGTAGGGAGTATTCAGGAGATTCATTGAAGCAAATTCCCTAGATCTGAACATGAGTGAATTCACTGCGCCGCTGCTGAGATCAACGAGCCAGATTCCAGGGACGGCGTACATTCCATTTTCCCGAGCCGCGAGAGTTGTTTTGGTAGGATCGGTTGCGCACTGAAGTGCCTTATAACAGAAACCTTGCTCAGCCTCTGCCACTGTGAGCCAACTTTAATGTCAAAGATGATAAAACTGCAACTGTAAAATCGGTCATTTCTTTCTGAAACACCCTGTATCAGGGATATTGTTCAAGTTGGTGTTAGCATTGACGAGTTCTAGGTGACACATTATTGTGGTACCCCTTTTAAAGAGTAGAAGTGCAGCCCACAACACTGTCTGTAAAATAACAGAAAAGAGGAAACGAGGTTCCAGTTCAACAGTTAAGTGTAAGCGATGGGTGACTGTATCTCTGATCTTTGCTTTCATATTTTGCGCTTTACTTGCTTGTGTTTCGGGGTCCCGTTTGCATAAAAGGCATTAAAAGACCCTGTAAATCATGCTAAATGTTTCTAACGCTTCAGTATCTTCGCCCTCTTGGAACGCGAAGACACTCATGGGCGTTAGAAGTAGATAATGGATGAAGAAGTACTATCAACTCAAGAATTTGAATGCCTTGTTAAGCGAACGCCTTTGTGCTATGTTGTGTGTTTGAAATGGGTTGCACACTCCTGTTTCAATTTGATTTCTTAATATGATACAAAAACTATCTAAAACTATACTGACTGATTTCCTATATGTATTAAAAACAACAGGGATATGGCAGAGACATCGCTTTGCGGAACTCATGAATTTCGCTGAAATATAAATAGTGTCT
This sequence comes from Schistocerca nitens, assembly GCF_023898315.1. Classification (NCBI taxonomy): domain Eukaryota; kingdom Metazoa; phylum Arthropoda; class Insecta; order Orthoptera; family Acrididae; genus Schistocerca; species Schistocerca nitens. The sequence goes on from NC_064614.1 coordinate 861,039,632, forward strand.
CCTGACTTCCAACTTAGTAATGCAATTATTGACGAATACATTAAAACAGTTGTTTAGAGAAAAAAACAGAGGGGAGAAACGAACTATAATGTTTACGTGAATTATGTTTGACCAAGCGGCGAATGTTATCAAAACTATAGAGGAATTTAGGAACTACATGAAGGCCTAAGAAACAGTACTTTCGTAAGAGAACATAAAGAAGCGTGCTTTTCGAATGCATGCTCATTCACCATGTTCTTATTTTTCATTCCATATCATCTAGAAATAATATGATGCACACGTTATACGACAACCATTCGTAAGTGAGGTAAAAAGCTGGAACTGTGGATTAACTCCACCTTAATGGTGGGCCATAATGTGGCGATTAAAGTCATTATTTTTCATCTTATTCATCATGCCTTTTTTCCCTGCTGTTTGCATTAAGCAATTCGTGATGAGCTGGTACAAAAGTCATGGAAGTTTCGTTAAATTCGTAATCACGTACAGTAAAATACTTTCAATGTTGTTTTTTTATATCGAACTCACTGAGCATGAAAAAGAACGAAAGTATTAAGTGGTGAATCTTAAGATAGGTTAGGCTACGGAGGGAATGGTCCGGCCTTGAAGGCAGTTCAGCCTTTTCTTTTTATCTGTCCTCTGACGGTTTTGATTTCCTCACCTGTGCCAACCTCTTTCTCTTAACGTAGAGCCTCCACCAAACATTCTTAATTATTCATTGCATCTATTCCAATCTCTGTCTTCACTGAAAGCATTTAACATCTATAGTTCCCTCAACGACACGAAAATTATTTCTTGATGTCTTAACAGTTGTCCTATCTTCCTGTCTCTTCTCCTTATTAAAGTTTGCAACATATTCCTCTCCTCTGTGATTATGTGGAGAACTCCTACTTTCATATTATTCCATTTAATGCTGCTACAGCATCATATCTCAAACGCTTCTGTTCTCTTCTTTCCCAGTTTTCCCGCTGTCCTAAGAGATGGAACATAGTGAATAATAGCTCATGGGTAAGCAGATGACCCCAGCAGTGGAGGTCAAAGTACTAAGTGCTGGCAGTAAGATTTGGCCAGTCCTCGAGGGCGTCTTCAGTGGACTGTGTACCACGTGAAATAAATACGTGGCACGATGGTCTTTAACGAAAACATACCATGGAGTAGCCACAAAAACCACTTTTTCGGTATTTCTTTATAATGTCCCTCGAATGTCTTGTCGAAGGTTCCTCAACCCCATGGATCGACAGGGAGAGGTGGTCGGCCACTCATTGGTGAAGACAGCGCAGTTAGACAGAAGTGAGTCTTCAGTTAATTTTAAGGGATCAACTCCTGTTCATTGCACGCAGGTCCCCGGAAACGGATGGTGCACGGCTTGATTAACACGGTACAATGTTGCTCTCAGACTACATCTTAATCTAAAAGGCTACTATGCAAATCACACTTAAGAGCTTGGCGGATGGATCATCGAACTACCTTCACACGAATTCTATATTATTCCACTCTTAAACAGCGCGCAAAACAACGAAGAACTGTATCTCTCCGTGCGACCTCTGTTTTCTCTTATTTTACTTTGATGAACTTTCCTCCCTACGTGGGCTGCCGTCAACATTTTCGCTTTCGGAGGAGATATCTGGTGATTGGAATTTCGTGAGATGATCTCGGCATAACGAAAAACGCCTTTGTTAATTATGTCCACCCCAAATCCTGTATCATGTCGGTGGCGCTCTCTCACCTATTTCTCGATAACACAAAACGTGCTGCACTTCTTTGAACTTTCTCGACGTACTCCTTTAATCCTATCTGGTAAGCATCTCATATCGCGCTGCAGTACTCCAAAACAGGACAGACAAGCTCAGTGTAGGCGGTCCCTGTAGCAGATCTGTCAAATTTTCCAAGTGCTCTGCCAGGAGATCGCCTTCCCCACAACATTTTCTGTGTGTTCTTTCTAGTTCAAATTGTTCATAATTGTAATTTCAAGGTATTTAGTGGAATTTACGGCCTTCAGATTTGACTGGTTTATCGTGTAACCGAAATTTAATGGATTCCTTTCAGCGCTCGTGGTGATTACCTCTCACTTTTCACTATGCAGGGTCAACTGTCAATTTTGGTACCATACAGATACCTGATCTGCTACGCAGTGATCGTCTCTGGTTGAAGTCTGCCCCTGGCTGTCGGCCGTTGATGCCGTCGCCTACGCACGCGGGGGCGGCTCCAGGGCGACACGTGGCTCTGCGCCCCGCCCAATTCCAGCTCCAGCTCCAGGTCCACTCCAGCCGCCGGGCCTGGACTGGCCTGGCCTGGCCTGGCCCGGCTCGCCCGACTACCGAAATTAAAATGCATGCCTCGCGCGCCGGCCCGCACGTTAAATTGATTCGGTAGAGGAGATGCGACGGCCAGCGTCGTCCGCCGTGTCCACGCACGCTACGGATTTTCACCCGCCGGCTGACCGTAATGGTTTCACTGACCATACTGATGACCGCGGACTCTCTAACGCAGAACCGAGAGAGATGAGATGGTGAAGTGCTTAAGGAAACGTCTCCTAATTCGGGAGGACATCAGATCAAATGATTGTCCAGTCATCTATATAACTTTTTCCGAGATTTTTCTAAAACTCGTAAACGGCAAAATTACTTCCCCACGCTTCAACAATGGCTCTTAGCACTATGGGACTTAACATCTATGGTCATCAGTCCCCTAGAACTTAGAACTACTTAAACCTAACTAACCTAAGGACATCACACAATTCGGGAGGACATCAGATCAAATGATTGTCCAGTCATCTAGATAACTTTTTCCGAGATTTTTCTAAAACTCGTAAACGGCAAAATTACTTCCCCACGCTTCAACAATGGCTCTGAGCACAATGGGACTTAACATCTATGGTCATCAGTCCCCTAGAACTTAGAACTACTTAAACCTAACTAACCTAAGGACATCACACAACACCCAGTCATCACGAGGCACAGAAAATCCTTGACCCCGGTGGGAATCGAACCTTCAACAATGACTGAGTCGCCAATAGATGATATTTACACACTGGTGAAGTTAGTAAATGACTTCTTGACAGTTACACGGTGTATTAAATTGTCGGAACGCTGAATATTTGACACTGTAGGTACTATACGCATGGCAAACGCGAAGAAACCATGCATTACCGGAGACAACGGTTAAATTTGCTGAAGCTTGCTTCTTCCCTGTCTTACCAAGCAAAAGTAGCTGACGTTTCCTTTATTGAAATGGAGTCAAAGACAATTTGTTAGTTCCATTTCCATATCGCAAACGCTCTTTTGTGTTGCGAGACATTAATAAATCTCTGTAAAGGAAATTGCAGATAAAATCAGAGATGACAATAAAGTAAAATAAAAGATTACACGAATTCTTACACTGCTCGTCTTTCTTCGGAATACACAGGGTGTTCGGAAATTCCCGTTGCAGACTTCTAGGATTTGGAGAGGGGAGTGAGTACATATTATTTTGAATAGGAATCCAAGGCCGCAAAAGTGATTCAACGTTGCTCCAGAGCGTCAAAGCTACAGGCGCCGGTGTCTTTAAATGTATGTATATACAGATTTATTCCATGATGATATTACAAACTTCCTAGGATGACGGATAAATGTATCAATTTGAGGTGAGGGTTCCTGGTTCGAAAACGAACAAGTCCACAATTAAACGTGAAAATCATTCTCATACCTCTGACAGCGGAATACATATATGCTCGTAGTGTTGTTGGTAAGAATGTAGAGCTGACAACTTTAAGAGTTGGTAGTATGGACCAAAACAAGGAAAAAATATCCAGTATAAAACGGCCTGTAAACTGCATACCTTAAGAGATACGAGCACTCGTTCAATAGGAAAGTGAAAAAGTGCTCTTAGCTCCTGAGGTACACTGGGCACTTTTTCCTTCTTTTGTTCCATACACCACCTTTAAGAGATGCATACCGTAAATTCTTAGAAAAAACGGTAGCGGTACATGTATTCCACTGTCACAGGTATCAGAACGACTTTCGCTTATAACTCTGGATTCATTAGTTTCAGAACCAGTGACTCTTAACTCAAATTGATACGTTTATCCATCTTCCTAGAAAGTTTGTATTATCATCATGGAATCGCTCTCTACATACTTGCATTTACAGACAGCGGCACGTATACGTTCGACGCTCCGTATCATCGTCGGATGACGTTTCGGACATGGATTCATGTTCAAAATAGTATATACTCACTCCCCTCTACAAATACTAGAAGTTTGTAACGGGAATTTCCGAACACCCTGTGTATTGGCACAGCCCAATTTCTACTACTTTGTTTTCATCTTTTCTCCTTACTGCAAGTTTTATCTTCACTGTCGTTAGATTTTTTCCCGACGTTATGGCCAAACTTCTGTATCGCTCCTCTTGTGCCTCTTGTTTACTTATGCACTGCTTCAAACAGCATTCTAACCTCGCTTCCTTCCTTTGTTGTTTATTCGAATATACACGTATCCTTTGCCTTTACTTTCATCGCCTGGTAAAAAACACTAGTAAACGGTGAGCTTGGACGAGAAAAGGCTTTCTGGGTCTTGTGGAACTCCTCATCTATAAAAAAGTTCGTAGTCCTCCTCGCAACAGGCGAACTCAAGGAACGAGAAACAAGCGTGATAACTTTACGGTCGTTTGGCCCAGTGCAGGAACAGTCATGAGTGATATGCACAACATTACTCGAGAAGAATCAGTAAAAGATAATGGGGAGCTCAGGCAACGAGGCGGAAGCAGCTTTCATTAAGAAAACACAACAAACTTCTACCCTGTATATGACATAGCTCCGTACAGTAATGGAAACGTTCTCCAAAACAGTGCATTAAATTAACGATTTAACAACAGCAAATTCTGGGAAAGCTTGCCAACAGGCTGGGATGAGGTGTACAGGGAACTTGATACTAATTTAAAATTTAACCTTTTTCATGATACATTTGTGAAAACAGTTTCCCTAAGAAAATAGTCAAACATAACTTTAAGAAACCATCTAAAAAGCCGTGGCTTACTAAAGGGATAAAAATACCTTGTAAATAGAAAAGGGAAATGCATCTTATAGCTAAGAGTCGTAATGATCAAGAAACAAACGTTATAAAAACTAGCTGCACTATATTAAGAATTTCAGGCGTATGTGTATTATGTCTGATATTAGCACCTCAGATAATGGAAGTAAAACAATTCGCAATATTGAAAAATGTAAATAATGTCTCTCAGAAAAATATTAAGTGGTTCTCTCTACATGCTTCTCAATAAATTTTGAGAGAACAGTCCGCCTCCGTTCCGCAGCGGTTGCGTTACCGCCTACCACGCAAGGGGGGCCGGGTTCGATTCCCGGTAGGTATTGTGTGTCCATCATTATTTTCATTATCACTGATACGCAAGTCGCAGAAGTGGTGTCAAGTTAAAAGACTTGCAACACAGCGGCCGAACCCCGAAAGGGGATATCCCTGCCTAAATGCCATACGATTATTTAATTTCATTTTGAGAAGACAGTAGCACAGTAATTGGCATAATACCACTGACAAACACACAGATTGAGTAAAAGTCTGTTGCTAAGGCACAATACGCTAAATTACTGGGTATGTGTACTAATGAAAAATTGAGTTGGTAGAAACACATTGACAGTCTGCTGAAACGTTTGAGTTCAGCTACTTATACTAAGTTGGTTACTGAAAACTTTTGGAGATGAACATATCAGTAAATTAGCATACTATGTCTGTTTTCATTCACTGCTTGCATATGGCATCATAATTTGGGGCAATTCATCACTAAGAGAAAAAGTATTCTTCACACAAAAGCGTGTAATTAGAATAATAACTGGAGACCACCCTAGATCACCTTGCAGACTTCTATTTAAGGTACTAGGGATATTCACAGTATCTGCACAATACGTATACTCACTTATGGAATTTTTTGTCGATAACCGACACCAGTTTAAAAAATAATAGCAAAGTGCACAGCTACAACACTAGAAGAAAAGATGATCTTCACTATCCAGCGTTAAATGTGAATTTTTCGCAGAAAGACGTAAATTATGCTGCAACTGAAGTCTTTGGCCCTTTACCAAATAGCATTAAAAGTCTGATATATAGATGACTAGCATTTAAACCGAATTGAAATAATTTCTAAATGGCAGCTCCTTCTGCTCAATATATAAATTTTTAGGTGTGTGTGTGTGTGTGTGTGTGTGTGTGTGTGTGTGTGTGTGTGTGTGTATCACTACTTCATACCTATGTATATACATTTACTTTCAGTTCAAGTAAACTAACTCCACATAAAAACACGAGCAGTTAAAATCCATTCCATTTGTATTGAGTTGGGCCGGCCGAAGTGGCCGTGCGGTTAAAGGCGCTGCAGTCTGGAACCGCAAGACCGCTACGGTCGCAGGTTCGAATCCTGCCTCGGGCATGGATGTTTGTGATGTCCTTAGGTTAGTTAGGTTTAACTAGTTCTAAGTTCTAGGGGACTAATGACCTCAGCAGTTGAGTCCCATAGTGCTCAGAGCCATTTGAACCATTTTTTTGTATTGAGTTGTATTTGTGTTTCTTAATGAAAACTGTGTAAAAATAAATATTACAGTTAAATTCAGTAATCTGTTCTCCATTCACATCCTGTCATCATCATCATCATCATCAGAGTTAAACAGCATAGAGGGATCCAGTTACTTGTGTTTCGGAATACTTTATTGAGATATAACTAAGGCAAGTAACATTACTCGAACTCCGAAAGGGCTGTATGCTGCATTTCTGGTTAATGTTCTGGAGACCTTAGAGTTGAGATAATTTGTTCACTTGATAGAACCAGTTGAAAATTAATGAAAAATAAGCTTGCTTACGTTAGAACTGATTCCACGTTTCAGTCATCTCTTGTAAAATCAAATGAACCTTTCTGAAGCACGATGTATTACGCCATTACCAAGCTACGTCACGGGATGTGACGCTGCAGATGAGCTAGTCGGGCAGAGCAAACACAAACAGTGCGTAATAATTGTGTGATTGTTCAGTGGCGAACGGAGAGTGGGTGTCAGTGTGGCTGTAGAGAGGCAAGGGTACGTAAAGAGCCGTGGGAGCGCCTCCCGCACAGCGGAGAGGGCGCTTGCGTCTGTCCGCCTCTTCCCAGGCCGCCGGCTGGCCCGCGCTACGTGGCCCCGGGCTGGGCTGCTGATAGAGCGCTGTCGCTTCGCGCTTTGTCTCCCAGCCGCTCATTTCTGGTGCCGCTGCGAACGGCTTCCGCGCGCGCTGCAAATGAGCGACACCGCCTCGGCGGGCACGCGAGATGGATGCAGGAGGAGGAGGCGGTAGCGGAGGGAATGGCTGAGCGATGGGCCCTGAAAATTGTACTGCGCCGCTTTACGGCGCTGCGCTAACAGGCCGAAACGCCCTCGCCTCGCCTCGCCTCGCCTCGCCTCGCCTGAGGGATTGGACCTGTTATCGTCCACGGAAGACGTCCACACGCGGGCGAGGCAGAACCTCCGGTCACGGCGACTGGTGTGGGTGATGACGAACTTCCAGTGGCCCGACGCATCATGGCTGCTTTGTTATAAGTTAAACTGCCAATGAAAGAAAGAAACTTTAACAGGATAACAAATGTAGGGTATACTTTGTCATGGAACGGTGAAATATGTTTATAAGCAGAGGCAACGGATTTTTTGTATCCTTTCCTCCATTACATTCCGATACGAATGGGAACGAGTTTAGAAGGGATGTCTTGAAACACCATAAAGAAGGTACTGAACTCTAAATAAAGCTAGCTTGACTCTACTAGCACCAATGGGGTCAATATCATCCCTAAGCACACTGGACATAAATCTTATCTCCCTTGGTTTCAAAGCTGGTAGACTCAAAATATACACCGACGGGAAAGTTGAGTAAAAAATTTTCGGAAATACATTTGTCTAGGAAACATATTTAAGTAATTAACATTGCAAGGTCAGAGTTTAATGTAAGTGCGAGATAAGCGATTGCAAATGTGGAACGCTGGTACATTAATAATCTGTGAAACAGTCAGAATGTTGAATGCAAGAATGCAAACGTTCATGCATTGCATTGAACAGGTGCCGGACGTCAGTTTGTGGGATTGAGTTCCATGCCTGTTGCACTTGAATGGTCGATACGGGGACGGTTAATACTGGTTGGAGATGACGCTGGAACTGTCGTCGAGTGATGTCCCATATGTACTTGATAGGAGACAGATATGGCGACGGAGTAGGCCAAGTTAACATTTCGAGTATGATGGTTTACAACAGCATTATATCGGCGAGCTTTATCCTGCTGGAAAACACCCACTGGAATGTTGTTCATGAATGACCAGACTGACAGTCAATTTCGCAGTCAGTGTGCTTCTGCTGTCACATGAAATCGCACCGCAGATCATAACACCAGGTGTATGTCTAGTGTGTCTAGCAGACAGACAAGTGGGTTGCAGGCGCGCATCTGGACCCCTCCTAACCAACACGGGGTCACCACTGGCACAGAAGCAGCGCCAGCTTTCATCAGCAAACACAACGAACTTCAAACCTGCTCTCCAATGAGCTCTTACTTGACACCACTGAAGTGGCATGTGGAGTTCGTTTGGGGTCAATGGAACGTACGCTACAGGGTGTTAGAGTCGGAGCTGTGCTTCATGTAACTGATTTTCGATGATTTGTTGTGTCACTGTGGATCCAACTGCTGTTCGAATTGCTGCTGCAGATGCTCTATTCGCATAGCCATACGCTGAACAGACGGTCCTCCCTCTCAATAATGCCCCGTAGCCGACGGGAGCCCTTTCCTCTTGCGACTGTACATTCATCTTCAGTGGCTACCTTCCCGCTATGGCTTTCTGCAGTATCGAAGAAGGATCATCCATCTTCTCATAGCCCTACTATACGACCTTGTTCAAGTTCGGTGAGGTGTTGCTAATGGCGTCTTTGTCCCCTTAAAGGCATTCTTGAGTAACATCAACTCAACACGCCAGTCCTAAATGTTAACTTACGCCTATGACCGTCATAACGTGCATTTGAAGCATCTTCAAAGTAGCGCTACTAGCGTCTTTCCTAAGCGATTGGCCCGAAATTGGAACACATTACATTTCAGAAGTAAAAACACGCCTACCAATTTTCGTTTATGTCGCACAATTCCTCTTCGTGCTGCGATTTTTTTCGTCAGTGTTGTATAAGCATCGGTTCTGGCTGCTGTACAGCAAAAAGTTGCTACGAGCTCAAATTGTTGTATGGGGTTTACAACAATAATTATTCAGGTTCAATTGTGTCCAATGACATTTCGCTCTTTTTTATATTTACAACACATTAAAATTTACTTATGTTTCTTTTATATTGAGTACCACTAGGGTAAATATGACCCTAACTTAAATTGTTTGTTTCTTTCTTGGATGTAACTTTTTTGAACATAGAATGACAAATGCTATGTTGAACAGCCTAATACGAAACACCTGCAACAATGAAAATTCTAATTTTTTGTATCCATTGTTAGAATTTCTTGCATCAGCCGTTGCTGTACCCTTTCTAGTACCGTTTGGGTCAATATGACCCCATAAGCACACTCTAAAGTCTTATTTCCTTTGTTTTCAAACCTATTTTTCCCAAAATATATGACTTTCTCTCTCTGAGTCAGTTGCATACAATAATGTTTTGTTCAGTTTTATATTTACAAACATTAAAATTTATTCATAGTTTTGTGCACTGAGTGTCACTGAGGTCAATATGACTCCGGTATAAATATCTTGCTGTTTCTTGAACGTAAATTGATGAAAGTAGTATCATCACTGTTACTTCGAGTGACAGTAATGTACGTTTTTATGTTAGTTCATTAAAATACTGCCAATATTCCAGTGTAAATTACCTACAGTCTATGTGACCTCAGTGGTAATCAGTGAAGCAAAAATATTCTGGCAGTAGGGGGGTTAAATAAGAGAACAGACGGCATGATAAATCAGTTAAAATTTTCCTTTTCTGTTTATTTTCACGTAATTACATTTTGGCGCGGAATGCCAAGTGAAGCTTTTGGCAAGGAGTGGAATTGAGCTCATGAAACGAAGGAGGGTATGGATAAAGTCAACAGCGATCACCGCTCGAGACAGCGGAAATTACGATCTATAAGAAGAAATTTGAAATTATCCACAGAGCAACCTACTCACAGAGACAGAAGCGAAGTCCAGAATAAAATTCGGTAGGGGAACTTAGGAAACATTTGAAATGAAAAATGTTGAAAGGCAACCTGATTGTCTCTCCCCAATGCCCTTCAATTGCGTTTGAAGGATAATAAGGAATCCAAGAACACAGGTTCGGATATAAAACCTCGAACGTCAGACTCTACCGTCTAGTCTTTGCAGATAATTTAGAAATATTTACAGAAAGCATCGACGCAGCAACTGTTGAAAGAGACGGGGAAAACGTTGGAATATATATTTCTTTTCAGAAGACAGAAATCATAATGAACATTAAAAATGCTCATAAATTCGCAAGCACAAGGTACAATAGAATCAAAAGAGTGAATATACAAAACTACTTAGGGGAAACAATACAGCCCAACGGTCTAAATAAAGAAGCAAAGATAAATAGAGCCCAGGAAATGAAATGGCTTATCTGTTAACAAAAGGCCCGCATCTCGTGGTCGTGCGGTAGCGTTCTCGCTTCCCACGCCCGGGTCCCGGGTTCGATTCCCGGCGGGGTCAGGGATTTTCTCTGCCTCGTGATGGCTGGGTGTTGTGTGATGTCCTTAGGTTAGTTAGGTTTAAGTAGTTCTAAGTTCTAGGGGACTGATGACCATAGATGTTAAGTCCCGTAGTGCTCAGAGCCATTTTTTTGTTAACAAACGCCATTGACAATAAACAAATCACTCTCAGTAAAAACAAAAATCCAAAGCTACAAAGCTGTCATACAACCAGAATGTCTTTATGCAACGAAATGTTTAGTCCTCAACAAAAAGATAGAAATTGAGGAGTTAGATAAAGGAGGAAGTGGTCTTTGACTTAATGCATTCGAAAGGCTATTAGTTGAGATAGTCCGACTGGACACAAACACATTTTATGTAACGTGAAGTTACGATAGCCTTTTTAAATTTTACTTTTGACTACGATTTTACTACCCATGGCGTGGAATCAGTCTTGATTTCATTACGCTGTTACAACTAACTACTTTTCCGCTGAACTTGCTTACTATATATGAGCAAATTATAGCATGATATGATTTTCATTGGTACATCTAGATATATTTCAACGTGCGTCTCATACAAGGATGTGTGGAACCAGTCTCATTTTTGTTGTTGCTGTTACCACTAAATATCTCATTTAACTTGCCTCTGACACAATTGCAAGTTACTGCGTGATACGGTTATTACTGGTACATCCAGTTTTTGCTCCACCTGTGTCTAATACAAGAATAATCTGAGGACGGTAATCATATTTCCATTGTTATATGTGTACGCTATATAGGCAATTAAAAAGCTTTACACTTCAACAGATTACGTATGATCACTTTCTCCTTTCCTGAAATTGTCAGGCATCACTACTTGCACATATGATCACGAAAAAATTAATCAGTAATCTTAAAATATCAAGGAATTCTATGCGATAGTGTGTGCAATAGTGTGGCTAATGTTTAAGGGACAATATATGCGTCCTAGGTTCTTTTCCGTACTTAAATGACAAGAAGGTAATTTTCCGTCTTTATAATTCTTAAGGAAGCTGTATGACACAGTAATATTTGTTACAATAGAGTGACGCAAGCAAACTGAAATTTTCTGTATTTTTTCATTCTTTCTAAGGTTGTAAGTACCACTAACTTGGGAAATACTGCACAAACAGTACCGTCCATGATCACTGATCATTATATAGACTGAACTCTTCAAAAGGGAATAAACATAAAACAGATGTTCCTACCGAGGAGTAAACTGTACAATATACTACCCAATGAAAGAGTTTACAAAAACAAACTTATTTAAAAAGGTAACTAAAAAGTACCCGTTAAGCAATACAGTACATGTAGTGAAGAAGGAACATTCAGATCAAAAGCAAATAAAATATTTAAAAGTATACCAACTTTCTTCCTAAATAAGAAAAACTCAAGCTGAAATTCTTGGGCATATTAAACGAAAGAAACCAACCACATTAACTGGAAACGTTGTGCATTTCTATGAAGTCGCAGTAAGGCCAACAACGAAATAATAAAAAGGCTCGCGTAATGTATCACATAGAGATCACGTTTGCGATTTTTTAACTCCACTAATGTTCACGTAAACTTCCAGAGGCGATATGCGCGCAGGAACTTTGCAAGTTTGTGTCAGTTTTCTATTGTGCTCCCTGGTGTGAAGAAATAACAACAATTATGAAAAGTCATTTTCGAACTCTATTTTATCTGTATGCTTCGTGCTGACTGGAACTATAGGAAGATAGTGCTACTATATTCTGCTTAAAGCAATAAATGAGATACTTAGTTGAAAAATGTTAAACTGAGTTCATAATTTATATTAAACGTTTGGTGATTTGTATTCAGCTGCAATATTTAGGAAATAATTTTCATTATTCAGAAACAGATTTCGGCAAGAATAGAAGAACATAGCGTGTGAGGAGTTTAAATTTCTAACTAGTTGCTAGTAATGGCGGTAGTATTTGCTCACATACCTTACGGCGCGAATTCAAACCTGCAACTTCGTAATAATTTTTAGAAATTCAATTCAATTTTTGCTTACAATAAACTTAAATCATTTTATGACTCATACAACCAGAGAGACGAAGCAAACATATTGCAACATTTCTGCTTGGCAAATGCATTACACGTTGTAATGGAGAATTAAAGGAAAGAAGAATAACGCACCTTGAAACATAAGAAAGAAAAATATTTCAGCAGAAAATTCGTGGTTAGGCAGTTGGTCTGGAAGAAAAACCAAGAAGGCTGGTAGGATTTGGTGTACTCTTGAGAATGTGTTAGGCACAAAGAAAACCTGGAACGAAACTCTGAAAATACCATTCGCCGTACATGGCGTAGTCCAGTGGTCGGCAAAGTCATTAGTGAAAAAAGCCAATTTTCAACAGAACAGCGACTGAAATTTCTTTTGAGAGCCATATTTTTTAAACTTTAACTGTAAACGAAGATACATCATTATTAACTTAATTAGGGTACTCCTAAGCTGCCCTTTGTTAAAAACGTTCTCAAAAGTATAACGTACCTTCACTGAGGTCGCCCCTTTGAACCTACCCCCCAACACTCGTCGTGTATACTTATTTCGCCTATCTCCATCCGCTCATCCTTCTTGTATGTCCAAACCATCACAATACACGTTTCTCAATACTCAACACGATATCATCTTTTACTTATTAATGCTCCCTAAAATCAACTTACTAAGTTTTAAATAAAGTCTTATGTCTTACTTGAACATTCTGTTCGTTGAATAAAATATAATACGTTACGATATTCTTTATTGGTAAAATTAGAGTGTAAGGTGTTTATAAAATTAATCATGACAAATACTGCCAAAAAGTAATGCGAACAGTAGCCTTGCATCTGCTTGGAAAGTTTTGGTAGGTACTGTTTGTATGCTGTTTTTAATTTTCCGTGCGAATACAGGCTCTCACCAATAAGAGCTTTTCAATTTACTGTTGATAAGGTTAATCCTTGAAAATGATTGTTCGCATGAATATGTAGACCTGAATAAGGACAGAACAGCAAACGCTGTCTTCTCTTCAGAGCACTCGCCTAAAGATAACGACGCACCAACTAAGTATGTAAAAATAGAAAAAGAAAACCAGTCATATTTAGAGGTACTCTTAGCTGCTACTACAGACGCATACATTTATTTGTCACAATCATTGTCTGTTTCACTTATTTCCGACTCAATTAGAATGTCATTATGTTCTCCTGCGGATCGCACGCTTTTTTCCATACGTCACAAGAAACTGTTCCACACTCTTCAGCGGAAAAGACATCCCTTCATCTGTTTTATTTTGCGTCAACTTCAGCACGTTAAAAATTATTATGTCACAAGCAACAGAAGTGGTGGGGGTAGGAGCAAATACGTGTTGTCTGTCTCCTTTACACTGCCTAAAGCCACTTCAAAATAGACTCGCCCAGGCCGAAAACTGACTTCTCTCCATGGGTCAAGACGTTTGATTCGCACTGTCTATAAGCGCACGCAAATCTATTTTCTGGAAGAGCGACATATAAGTGGCCAAAGAGCAGCATGTGGATCACGAGCCGCGGTTTGGTGACCAATGGTGTAGACCGACAAGGCCCAAACGGTAGTAATAATAATAATAATAATATCGTTTCACACAATATTTTTGCATTATTTTCATCCTTTCCTTTTTTTCTTTTTCTAACAACCATTACTCTCAAAAGTATGCATTCTGTAATAGTAAAATCTTATTCTTCTTTCTCAGCCCAACGTCTCGAGGCAAGCAGGTAGGAGGTTACTGTTCACAAAACTGAAACCTGATATTCTCGCTATGGTCCTCGTATAGAGCGAGCAGCGTGAGGAGCGATTTTTAGTGAGTAATGAATGAGTAGTATAGTACTAGCTTCTCACTTTTGTAAATAACTTCTACGAAAAACAGTACTGTACACTTCGAATGAACCTATTAAGGTAGTACTGTTTTAAACTTACTGGAATTGTGTTCGGATGAATGGAGGCTTCTGTCTCAGTTCGGCTTTCCTGGTTTAGGACTTCCATGTTTGCCATAAATTACTTCGCACAAATGAGGGGATGGTTCTTAGTACACTGTCGAAAACAAATTGCAGCCCCTCAATGACAAGTGAGGTTACAGGTAGTTCATCATTGTAGGAGTGTATGATAAATTCAAACCAAATGAAAAACACATGTCATAATAAAGGGTGTCCAAACAGCCGCATTAGTACACAGATGGGTATCCGGCGAGAATACAGGCGTGTTTCTCCGCATGCAAACGATCGTGAAGGTGCCGAGTGTCATCCTGCGGTACGCTGTCCCAAGCACCTTCCGCGCCTACTGTTGCAACACACACGCGCGCACACCAAGTGGCCTGACATTAGACTTGTGTCGTGGGCGAATGCCCTCTGGAACAGGTACCTGGCCAGGACTACGCAACACGCATGTACGTCCATAACTCGCATACTGTCATCACTGAAGACAACAGAGCACCATTTCACTCTCCAGTCAACTCTCTCACTACACAGGAGTGGCCATCTTAGGCGGTGCGGCGTTTCACTGGTAGCCTGACCAGAAACACAAGTGATCTTAGTCATGCTGCAAGCAGACGGTTCCCTATGGCCTCTGAGGACACAGAAGGTGCAACACGTGCCCTAGCTTTTTTCCGTGGATGATGTTGGGTCGGTCACAGCTGCTAGCACAGCGCATCGATTTGACCTGAGTCCGTACTACGCGGACGTCCAGAACGTGGTCTGTGGCTGTGGGAATCTTTCCCAGACCACTGCTGAAAGCAATGGCATATCACATACACATTGTGCCCAACATGTGCGGCAGTCTGTCGATATGACCACCCAGTTTCCCACAGGCCCACAATGCGACCCTCTTCAAAATGCTCTAATCAACAGGAGGACGTAATCGTCGGTGGTGAGTGCTTGAACCCTAGAGTGGATGTTGCAACCACTATTAATCTCTAAGCTGAAAATAGTTACTGCCTGCAGAATCGAAACAGAGGCCGCACAGACAGAACTCCTGAGTCCCATCTGATCGCCGATGACCGTGACAAATGAATCACTAACACAACAACCATGAATACGCACATATTATACCCTGGTACCAGTGAACACAGCCCTTGAGAACGTTGCACCTTTTTTGTGTAAGGCCACGAACGACCCTCTGTCCCATCCCTGTAAAACCAGACCTACAAGTATGTAAATGGCTGACCATATGAATGATTTTTTCCTTGTTCTTAAATTGTATATCCATAACACTTCCTCTCTCCTTTTAAAAGTGAAACACAGTTGTTTAAAACTGATACTACTATTGCTACTAGTAGTACTCCATTTCGAGTACACTAGTGACCTGAATGTATACCATGTGATCAAAAGTATCCGGACACATACTAAAACATACGTTTCTTATATTAGGTGCATTGTGCTGCCACCTACTGCTAGGTACTCCATATCAGCGACCTCACTAGTCATTAGACATCCTGAGAGAGCAGAATGGGGCACTCCGCGAAACTTACGGACATCGAATGTGGTCAGGTGATTCGGTTTCACTTGTGTCATATGTCTGTACGCGAGATTTTCACACTCCTAAACATCCATAGGTGCACTGTTTACAACGTGATAGTGAAGTGGAAACGAGAAGGGGTACGTACAGCACGAAGGTTGAAGAGGTTCGTAATGTGTAATAGGCAGACATCTATCCAGACCATCACACAGGAATTCCAGACTGCATCAGGATCCACTGCAAGTACTATCACAGTTAGGTGGGAGGTAAGAAAACTTGGATTCCATGGTAGAGCGACTGCTCATAAGCCACACATCACGTCGGTAAACGCCAAACGACGCCTCGCTTGGTGTACGGATCGTAAACATTGGACGATTGAACAGTGGAAAAACGATGTGTAGAGTGATGGATCACTGTACACAATGTGGCGATACGATGGCAGGGTGAGGGTATGGCGAATGCCCGGTGAACCTCATCTGCCAGCATGTGTAGTGCTAACAGTGAAATTCCGAGGCGGTGGTGTTACGGTGTGGTCGTGTTTTCCATGGCGGAGGCTTGCACCTAGTTAATCTAGAGCCAACAAAATAGCCCACAAATAAAATGAGATGGGGGGAAAAAGTACAGTGCAGCAGGTTGTACTCATCACGACAGGTAGTTGAAAACGAAGCAAATGCTTCACACTTGAGCTGCTACGACGCTTCGTTTATGAGAAGAGAACCGATTTCAGTTTTCAATTTTCTCACATATACTCAAATAAACAAATAGCGCTCTCCAGCTATATTACCTTAACTGCAAAAACATCTCTTGAATCATACATACGCATTATCATCAACCTCTTTCATTTATACACTACGAATAAATTTTACTCTCGAAATTCAGAGAGCGCTATTAAAGAGTGTCAGAGGTTATATTAAGAGTAGTGTTAACAAAATAAGAAAGTTCTCAACATCTGCACCGTCGCTACGAACAGCGAAACAAGGATTGCAAATAAATGGTACAGCACAATTAAATTTACACGCAACGGTGAACGACTTCGGAGAAGTTTTATATTGTCAACAATATCACTGGACTGTAAAACATTTAGAACTGTAATTATCCTACGAAAACAAGTAAACAGAGCATGTTAGCAGTGTGATCGCAAAAACAGTTCACAGGGCAACATACTCATCTGTAAAAATTGACTACTTATTTCTTGTCGATAAAATGAATGTAGCTGTGGTAATAACACTAGACAGGAGGAACTACAGAGATGAGGGATGAAGTCCGATAATGTCGATGAAAATACGTGCTGGCTGTCAAGTTGGAAAAGCGTTGTATACACAGAAAAACAGGATCGTTCATGTTGATTATATATCACGATTCGCTGTTGGCTGACACCTATCACGTAACAGTGAGACGTTTAAATTTTATAGTTTCCTATTGCGCTAGCGTGTCTGTCAATAATCTGTCTGTTATATACCCCAAAGTAGAAATGTTATACGACTGCCATAGACCACAAGGTCCCTTGCGGAGTATAGGATAGTTGAGGAAACAATGCTTTCAAGTTTCTGGGCACAAAATCAAAATATTGTCGTAAATTTAACCGTACTGCTTCTAAATTTCCGTCGAAACTAGATGATGCGTATTTAGAGCAAGAAATGTATAATGACGCATTCCCTCTGCACTGCACCAATTTGATAGCGATTTCATTACAATGCGAAAAAACACCACTCCCTCACCCTCCGTGACCCAAGGACCTTGAAATCACAGTGGTCACATTAATGCAGCAGCCTATTCAAACTCAACATTCCTCCCTTCTCGCTGTTGTTCCATCTACATTCCCTTTTCCGTGCTTAAAAAAAAAAGGTTCAATTGGCTCTGAACACTATGGGACATAACTTCTGAGGTCATCAGTCCCCTAGAACTTAGAACTACTTAAACCTAACTAAGCTAAGGACATCACCCACATCCATGCCCGAGGCAGGATTCGAACCTGCGATCGTAGCGGTCGCGCAGTTCCAGACTGTAAAGCCTAGAACCGCTCGGTCACTTCGGCCGGCTGCGTTCTTCATCCGTACATTTTTATGACCTAAGCGTCATATGATTATGCCGTAGTAAAAAATATTAAGAATGTGAACACACATTCTGAGCCACGGAAATTCAAAAACCCAGTTCTCGTTCTGCTTCTTTTTATAGGGAATTCCTGTTACGCAAGTAAACAACTTTGGGTGAATTCTTATAAGATTCTTCGAATGCGTCCGGTTTCTTTTCCACGCCCTTCTCCATTGCTGCATATGTTTCGCCTGTAATGATCGTGATGACAAGGACGTGTTAAAACCCTTCCTTCCTGCCCACGTGATATTCATAACCGTTGGAAAATAGTGACAGAAAACTAATAAAGCTACCTGACATAATAGATAGGAGAAATCAAAATTTTAACGATCACAATTACCTTCATCTCCAACATCACAGGCACCATCCGATGTTTAGCAAGCTCGAACTCGCGCTGATCGGATCTAGTCCTGGACCCAGTCACACACTTCATCATCCGTTGCGAATCGATGTCCGCAAATAGCTTGTTTTAGAGGTCCAGACACGTTAAGTCACACGGTGAAAGGTCGGGACTGTACGGTGGATGTTCCAGCGTTTGCCACCGAAACTGCTGCAATGACGTCTTAACCGCATTGGCCGTGCGTGGGCGGGCATTATCATGCAGGAGGATAACGCCACGCCATTGGACAACATGCCTCGGCGTTTCGACTTGATGGCTCGTCTAAGGCTCTGTGAAGTGGCTTGATAACGCTGGACATTGATGGTGGTTCCCCGTTCCAGGAACTCGACAAGCAGTGGGCCCTTGTGGTAAAAAAAGGACATTATGACCTTCCCAGAACTGGTGTGCACGGCCTTTGATTTCTTGGTGGTGGCTAAGTCTCATGTTTCCACTGCTTGCTCTGACACCTGATTTCCGGTTCAAAATGGTGACACCATGTTTCCTCACCTGCGACAATACGCGACAGAAAGCCGTACTACTCCTCATAATAAAGTAGCAGATGACTTAAAGAAAGCGCCATTCAAGTATTGCGCTGTTCGGCTGTCAGTTGGTGGGGAACCCACTACGCACAGATTTTTCGAAAGTTCGAGTGATGATGCATTGTGTGGGCGGTGCCCACGCTCACACCCGGTAACCGATGGATCTCGTCCCCGGTGATTCTGTGGTTGTCCAAGACTAAAGCATTCACTTCCGTAAACATTTCCGATATGACGACACGATGAGCCTGTCCAGGACGAGCATCGCCTTCCAGTGACTCGAGCCCCTCAAAGAATTGTCTGCGCCATTCCACAACACTTGATCGACTCAGACTGTACTCACCGTACACAGCCTTCATCCGTACATGCATTTCAAGGCCTCCGACTCCCTCCGCCGCCAAAAACTGAATCACTCCTCATTGTTGCTGCTTACTCGCCTGCATGTTCCGTAGTGGACGATAACCTGTGTGACCACCCTCTCTTCGGCGTGAAACCACGCTGGTGCTATGTAACATCAAACGGTGCGCAAGCGTCGGTCTCTCTACCAATAGATGGCGCCACCATATCCGCAGTTACATGGTGCCACTCTAAGTGTAAGGCAAAGGCAGACGCACTGACCAGGTTTCATTTGAATGAACCTCATATTTATAATTTTTCTTGGGCTAAACTCAAGTTTGGTTTCATTACGTGCAAAAATGAGCTGTGCGGGGTATGTTCTCAATAGGATAAGGGAATATTTAACACCGGAAACATCCGGTACTATTGGAACCCAATAACCTTTGCAAAATATTACTTTTGCATAACAAATGAATTCATTGCGTAATGTAGACATGGTGTTTTCTTCAGACCCCGTAACTGAATGCATTCTAATTTCAGAGATCACATTTGTCATGTGACGCGACGCGTCACTACGAGACTAGACGTTCCTTTCTATGGTGCAAGCCGGATCTCCCCACTCGCCTTTCACTTTAGAGGGAAGGGAGTCGTCTCAGAAAGTGCAATTTCTTCGATTTCAGTTCGTATATGGGAGACAACACCCTAACACGATTGTCACTCGCGTGAGATAACTGGAAGTAAACCGTTATCTGTTAAGCAAAAGTGAACAGTTTTCTTTTACAATTTGCGTGTTACAACTATGTGGGAATGTGCGCTATATATTGTGCGTGAAGTAATTATTTATTTGGGAAAGCATGAATTATCGACGTAGGAGAAGAGAAACTGCACACTGAAATTAACATTTTCACGTCAATAATGAAGGCAGCAGCTGGAAACTAGTCCAAGGTTGATAAGCATCTAAATGCTTTTAATATCATTAATGTTGTAGAAGGCCTTTTTGATCAACCAACGGTTAAACGGACCACCAAGGATTATTCTTATCTGTTCCTAGCTATTTCCGAAAAAGATAAGATCTGAGAGAACAGAGGCTACTGTGAAGAAATGTCAGTGAAGTGAATATGAAATTCAACAGTTCATTAAATTCTATATTCATGTATATAAGAAGAGCCCACTACTCTACACCAACCTTGATAGAAATTAGAACACTTGGTCTGGAATCGATTTTAATAAAATTCAAAGTGGAATTCAATAGCCAGAGGACAAGATACACCAAGATACACACGCATTAAGTCAGTGTGTCTCGAATCTTCCATTTCAGTTGAAATACATTGAAAAGTTTGCTCTCATAGAGTAAATTTTAAAGACTACCTCTCTTGGTGTTTTGAATTATTAGTACAAGAAGAAATGGAAATTTGTAATATTTGTACTCCCCTTACCATTTGCATGTAGGCATGTTTATATGTCTCTTCTAAGACCAAAGCACTCTATTTAAATATCAGAATTACTCGTATTTCAAAATTTTATACATATCTGCTTGTCCCCCGTAACGTCTTTAATACGACTTCAGATATACTGAAAAATCATTTACGGTGCTTGGTTCCCGTTACGCCACTTTGGCCATCTTTGTTCCTTTTTAGTTTGTATTTAAAAAATGAAAATGATCGGTGCACTGAATGGTGTGGCGGAACCATCAGATGAAAATACTGGAAAAGTTCAAGCAGGAATCGATCGAATTAAAAAATATATGAAAAATGAGATTAAATATTCTTGTTTCTAATCGAAAAAGACGCTCTTATCAAATTTCGCTCCTTGAGGATTAAACATGAAATTATTAAGGAAAAGGAATTTTTGAAACAAAAAGTGATTTTCGCTTGAGCTTTACTCATTGGATTATGAACGTTAATATGACAGTAGCTGTAATTAAGTTGAGAGCAATAAAGTTATTTCCTAATGAGCTACTTCTGCAACTTTTCTAAATAGAAATATTTTTTTTCATTTTTCTCCTTTTCCTACAAAACCAAAATTGCACACATCTTTTTTGAGGCCAATGAACCGAAACAGGAGGATAAAAAAAAGAAAACTAGAAAAATAATGGCGACCCTAGTGTTGCATCTACCCACATCAAATCTGTGCCTCCTCTGCCAGTTCATCAAACCATCTCGCTTACTTAATCGATCAGTGGTCTATAATGTTTATGGTTCTACCCATACTTCCAATCAGATCTCGGAGCAAAGTTTTTCCCAGATATTTTCACATGAAAAGCACGGTCGATCCAACTGCTTCTCTCTACGCTTGTACGCCGACCGCTGTGCACAATACACTTACCACAATATCATATGCGTTCGTCATCGCACATCTCTCTTAGCCGCAGAAAATTACACCGTTCAATGATTCCCTTTTTACCTTTTCTCCAAAGACGTAAACCTTCTTCCTATCGTACCTCCTAGTTGGCTACATTACGATAAAGTAGTGTGTAATGCATGAAGTGATGGCGCGGCCTATCTTGTATTTCGTTCTGCGTAATAAGGGCCAGCATTTCCTCCGAAATTTATCGCCGCAGTGTTATTGAAACGGAAGAGTATAATCACTTGAATATCATTCTACATATCGTCCATTTGGTATGAATTAAATCTCTTTTTACAACAAAACTATTCATATTGTTGTTATTCCTAATGATGGGCACATCACATTTTTCCTTTAAAACGACCAATCTGCTGTACAAAATGCAAAATAAACATTACATAAACAATTTAAACTATATTGTCAAAGAGATCTTTTTCAAATTTCTAACATCTATGACGTACATATGCAGACTCAAGTGACGAATGAAACTTTGTACCAAGGCCAGGATTCTAACCCAGGTCTCCAGCTTATTGGTCAGATGCGCTAACCACTACGCCACCCTGGCACAGTGACTTTGCACGACTGCACAGACTATCCTAGCACGCCTCCCTCCTCAAAGCAAATTCCCATTCCAATACAGTTGGAGAGCCTCTGTATTGCTCAGGAGTGAAAAGGAGTTTGAACTGAGGGAGGCATGGTAGTTCGTACAATTGTAAAAAGCCATTGTGGCAGGATGGTGTAGTGGTTAGCGTATCTGCCTACTAAACAGGAGATCTGAGATCGAATCCCGCCCTTGGTACAAATTTTTATACATCGCTTCAGTTCTCATATATACATCATATTGTATAAACTATTTTTCCAAATATTGATCACATTCATTTATAGGTAGTAACTTGACTGCTAAGGGGGCGCACATCCGAGAGGTTCATTATTCAGTGGTCTGTTTCTTCTTGAATATTTTCGGTTATTTATAACTTCTTTAACTAAGGCCAGAGATTCGCACCTGTAAAAACGCTATGTCTCTTCATGATCATATGAAAGATGATTCATGTGTTCAGAATTCATCACGTTATTGCTCACATTCAGGGCCTTTGATGCAGCGCAGCATTGTCGTTTAGTGAACGGAATTTGTGGTTGGATACTGCAGAGAGAGATCAACTCGTCGCTCATAACGGAGCAAACGATAGGTTGAAACGTTATTTCAGGAGTACCACAAGTAAGTGCGATAGAATCGTTATTGTTTACAATATACGAGTGTATAAATGATTTAGTGGAGTACGTCAGTTGTCTATAAGCGTATTGCAGGAAGACCACCAGATTGTCACTGGGCCAAATTATAACACAAAAACCACATTACGGCCGCATTTTTCCCTTTCTACGGAGACGGCGAACGTCAGAGACAGCTATGACTATCATGGGTGTGCAAAACTTGTCGCATGCTACTTCTTCCACATAGATGAATGGAGGGTATGAAGCTACACACTTACAATTTTTTATTGTACTGTACTAGCTTGGTAATTTCCAAAGGAGGGGGAGAGGAAGATAGCTAACGGCTAAATCACGAAATAAAATAGTTATTTCGAAAATAAAACACCGTGCAGAGGAAAATAACGATCCTAAAAAGGACACAGCAGTTGTATGTAGGACCATACATACTAAAGGCTGTTCTCTGCCTGCGCTAATATACTTTTTGTGTCCTCTCTATTTCGTCCGTAATGTTTTATTTTGCTTCCAGGATAACATAATTCCTTACCTTCGTCTGCTTTGTGAACATCAACTTTGATGTTAATTTTAGCAGCAATCTCATTTCTGCTCCTGGTCATTTCTTTCGTATTTCTTCGGTGAACAAGTTGTCTGTTGTCTGTTTGTCCGAGTCCTAGAATATAGAAATGACCACAACGTCCCTCTAGACGGTTGTTCAGCGTATTTATTTACGAAGATGATTAGTCTGTTATGACAATCTCAATTGACAGCTCCTCCGATCTCACTATAAAGCCCGACAGTGCATAGGTGTTTCTTTTAGGATTACAATTCCCTCATGTCAACGAAGTTTAATTAATCCATATGAATTTAAAATCGTTACAGTAAAGATCGCAGGACTTCGTATCATAATTGCTATCGGATTATTGTCATCTGCGCACATAATTTTCACTGCATCCATCAAGTGTTTCAACGTATCGGTACTGTTATTATCTTACTTTATTATTTGGCTTCAGTGCAATACTGCTTTCACCAAACACATAGAAACATTCAAAAACAAAAGAATGACATGTGTGAAACTTAGTACGATTGTAGTTCCTGTTAACTATTAGTGTATTACTGCATATCGTTAATGACTTATTTTACTTTCTGTACTTACCAATAGATACAGAGATCATACAAACTATGGGCACCACAAGCAAATAAACTTATCGACTGCCTAGTTAATTCGGCCAGCGTATTTTTTTTTTTTTTATCAGTCTACTGACTGGTTTGATCCGGCCCGCCACGAATTCCTTTCCTGTGCTAACCTCTTCATCTCTGAGTAGCACTTGCAACCTACGTCCTCAATTATTTGCTTGACGTATTCCAATCTCTGTCTTCCTCTACAGTTTTTGCCCTCTACAGCTCCCTCTAGTACCATGGAAGTCATTCCCTCATGTCTTAGCAGATGTCCTATCATCCTGTCCCTTCTCCTTATCAGTGTTTTCCACATATTCCTTTCCCCTCCGATTCTGCGTAGAACCTCCTCATTCCTTACCTTATCAGTCCACCTAATTTTCAACATTCGTCTATAGCACCACATCTCAAATGCTTCGATTCTCTTCTGTTCCGGTTTTCCCACAGTCCATGTTTCACTACCATACAATGCTTTACTCCAGACGTACATTCTCAGAAATTTCTTCCTCAAATTAAGGCTGGTATTTGATATTAGTAGACTTCTCTTGGCCAGAAATGCCTTTTTTGCCATAGCGAGTCTGCTTTTGATGTCCTCCTTGCTCCGTCCGTCATTGGTTATTTCATTGCCTAGGTAGCAGAATTCCTTAACTACATCTACTTCGTGACCATCAATCCTGATGTTAAGTTTCTCGCTGTTCTCATTTCTACTACTTCTCATTACCTTCGTCTTTCTCCGATTTACTCTCAAACCATACTGTGTACTCATTAGACTGTTCATCCCGTTCAGCACATCATTTAATTCTTCTTTTTTTTTCACTCAGGATAGCAATGTCATCAGCGAATCGTATCATTGATATCCTTTCACCTTGTATTTTAATTCCACTCCTGAACCTTTCTTTTATTTCCATCATTGCTTCCTCGATGTACAGATTGAAGAGTAGGGGCGAAAGGCTACAGCCTTGTCTTACACCCTTCTTAATACGAGCACTTCGTTCTTGATCGTCCACTCTTATTATTCCCTCTTGGTTGTTGTACATATTGTATATGACCCGTCTCTCCCTATAGCCTACCCCTACATTTTTCAGAATCTCGAACAGCTTGCACCATTTTATATTGTCGAACGCTTTTTCCAGGTCGACAAATCCTATGAAAGTGTCTTGATTTTTCTTTAGCCTTGCTTCCAATATTAGCCGTAACGTCAGAATTGCCTCTCTCGTCCCTTTACTTTTCCTTAAGCCAAACTGATCGTCACCTAGCGCATTCTCAATTTTCTTTTCCATTCTTCTGTATATTATTCTTGTAAGCAGCTTCGATGCATGAGCTGTTAAGCTGATTGTGCGATAATTCTCGCACTTGTCAGCTCTTGCCGTCTTCGGAATTGTGTGGATGATGCTTTTCCGAAAGTCAGAAGGTATATCGCCAGACTCATATATTCTACACACCAAGGTGAATAGTCGTTTTGTTGTCACTTCCCCCAATGATTTTAGAAATTCTGATTGAATGTTATCTATCCCTTCTGCCTTATTTGACCGTAAGTCCTACAAGTAATTCTGTTCCTGATAGGTAAGACAAAGAGTTTTTTAAACTGTGTATTTGTTCTTGTTATGTACACGCGATGGTTTACTTTGTTCTTTCTGCTGTCAATGTTTTCCTATGCTCAAAAACGTATACAAAGGTCTGACAACGGTGCCGACAACGTAGGAAGATGGTAAGTGATGGTGCAATACTTGTTTTTGTTTGCTCAGATGGCGTGACGGCTTCCTTCATTTCACGCAAAGATGCTTTAAAATGATTACCGATCCACGTAGATGAATAATTGGCTGAAATGAAACGACTTTTCTGAAAAATACAAATAAATTTTGAGCTGTAATTCCGTCACAGTGTGACATTTGACAGATCATGCATCACTGGACTTCATAGTGAGATAGGAATAGCTATCACTTGAGAATGACTTTTTTTTGTTTTGGTTTAATAAACAGTACTGCCAATAACTTGATACAACTATAAATCATATATACAGAGAACTCAGAATTTAAAATTTGGAACAATGATTTAAAATTATTTTACCATGTCTACATAGATAAAGTACGTATTGTTATGACCAAACAATCCATAACTGTGGATTCTTTGATTGCTCTGGGAGATGGTTGATTGGAAATACAACATATGAAAAATTAGTTCATATTACAAGAATGATACAAAGATGTAATTAACTTTATGCAATCCACTGCCACAGTAAGAAGCCGAATATTTACAGCTGTCTTTGAACAGTAAGGCATCAATTGATGCCCACAATTACAAACTCTTCTCTTGAAGTTTAGGTACAACTTTTAGAAAAGTACAGTCCCTGACCTGAGTAGCACCAGTGTCCTAACAATGCTAATGATGCTGACTGCTATAACTGGGAGGTCAAAAACTGAGCAGAGTAAATGCTTGCTTGGTTCTATATCGCCTCCTGTGCGACGACGTGCGGTTTTGAGAGGGAGGGTGTGTCTTCCATTCATCGTTGCGGATTGCAGCGAGACATAGCTAATGTTGTGGTATCGATGCGCGTTGCCGACTTTGGTGTGGCACCACGATCTTTGGACGGTATGACTCATATAGCTAAGGGATCTTGACTTATTCGTAAAGGACCAAAAAGAGGCAGTAAAAAGTACTCAACATGGACGAGGAAGCGTACACCTGGATGTAAGAGTGTTTTTGCAACCACTGTTAGTACAAAAAAATTGATATATACCGCACATGAATGGTAGAAGAAATCGAAACTGCGACCGTGGATAAATAGAATTAAGAACACTCCAGGCGGATAATGTTGTCAATGTTTAGTCCAGATAAGAATATCAACACCTATAAAAAGCACAGGTTGCTATTCACCGTACAGATGACACGTTGAGTTGCAAACAGCCGCAGCGAAATGGTTGTTACACACTAAGCTTTCAGCAAAAGTCCTATTCAGAAAAGAAAGGAAAACACAATTGCACTAACTCAAACATGACCGCTATCCACAGCTGCTTTAGCCGGACGCCGGTCTTGTGTGAATGTATGAGTGGGTTTTCCTTTCTACTCTCAAGAAGATTTCGGCTGGAAGCTGAGTATGTAACAGCCTTTTCGCTGTGGCTGTCTGCAACAAACGTGTCATCTGAACGGCGAGTAGAGATCTATCCTTTTCGCAATTGTTAAAATAATGTTAACCTTATTCGCGGACTGGGGTAACTAATTGTGGCTCCCTAATGATAACCTAATAGCCTGAACTACGGCACGCAATAAATAAACACATCTAGAACAACCAGTCTGTGTCCTTTAACTTCTATGATTCACTAACGTAAAATAACTATATGCCATCACAAAATATAATTATTATCCAACGAACTGAAACACACTAAATAAAATACGTGAAATTCCTGGTGTGATTTAATATGACGACTAACTGAGAGGAGCGGCTCGAATGAACAAACTGAGAGGACTTGTCTCTCAATTTTTTGATTTTATATCAACAACAAATGCGGCAATCGATACACGTCATCAATAAGCTTATGACAGAAACGAGTAAGCTTAATCCACTCTGATAATCGAGCTCAATAGAGTGCTGTTTGTAACGCCAGTATAAACCGGGATGTACCGTTATTTTCGCGTACCTTATCGGGGGCGGATAAAAAAGGACGCCGCGGACGCCGCAATGGAAAAACCGTGTCACCGCCACCGCGCCGCAAATCGCTGAAACCAACCTCGTCCCAGTTGCTCAGTACAAATACTGATGAATGTAATTAATGAGTAGCGCGCTGTATCGGGTGACGAGCTTAAAGCACACGATCCGCCGTCTGGGCGTACAGCGCCCTGCCGGGCTGCTCTGTGCTGCGCTGTGCTGGACACGTGAAGAGAACCACGACAATGGCGCGTGGATCCCGGCCGGTCGAACGCGCGGCCGGCGAAGAATCGGTCGCGGACTGCTCTTCTAATGCAGGGCCATTACTCGCCGCCATTGTCTATTGTCGGGTGTGACGCGTATGATTGATTTGGAGCGTTTGAGCCTTCACCGGCAGCCGCTGTCGACGTCAGCGCAAGGTGAATGGCTGCTGATGAAAATATCTGTCTGCCGCCGCCTTTGTTAATTAGTACCTCTTGTGGCGCCAGCCACCGAACGAACAATGATGCGTCGCTTCGCCGTTGCCTAATAAAGGGGCGTGCAGTGATTACCGTCCTACCTGCTCATTTTGTCCTCTGTTTCTATGTAAGACGCCGAGGTGCTTGTTTTGGAATAACGAAATTCAATAATTACATTCCAACATTCACGATAATGAATTCAAAACAATGCACTGCAGCCTCCCTGTGTGAGTGTGTGTGTATGTGTTTGTGTATGTGTGTATGTGTTCGTGCGTGTGTGTGTTCGTGCGTGTGTGCGTATGTGATTTAGCGGACGTGTGTGATGTGTTGAGCGTGTGTGCGCGAGCACCCATGCGAGATAGATACGGTATGTCCTCCTCTTCCTTCGACTTCTGAAAGTGGTCTGTTTTAGAGAGACATAATTTAACTTAACACTCACGGTCCACATAAGCCCTTGCACAATATGAAACCATTTCCAGAGATACAAGGTATGGCAAGTGCCAAAAATTCCCTAGGTGATTGGGGATCGAACCACCCACCGCTGGGTTTATATTCTATCCAACAAATAAACAATTTAAACAATCACATCACAGTGTCATCTTCTATTGGCACGAGATTTAGGCCCAATGACACGATGTTGGCTTCAGAGACCAGGCCAAAACCATCTATAAAGTGGTGTGCAGGAGGAATGGAGAAGTATCTCTCTTGAATACTACATCGTATTTAATGACAGATGGGATCATATCTCATATCCGATTTGCCCATATGTCTGTATTTATTTAAGATTTTATCATGTTTTTATACACTTAATAGCTTGTACAACGTGTATCACTTTTCTGCCTCAAATATCCTTATGAGAATTTCTTTTCACCAGATGCATGGAAGGAGGATGGACCGTCGGATCGCGGCGGGGTGGAGGAACATGACTTCGTAATCACGTTTTCTAACCAGGCGTGTCTTCCGAGATTTCGTTTTGAATGTTTCCTTTGTATGTTGTTTCACGACTACAAACTGTATGAAATTCATTGTAATGATAGTTCACCACGGCACATTTTTGTATAAGTTTTTTTATTTATTGCTTCTGAGCATGGCTCATTTTCAAGCAGCACCTAAAAACGAGTCGAATTAAACTACTATCAGTACACAAACACACACACACACACACACACACACACACACACACACACACACACACACACCTGAAAACGTAAGATTGACAGACAAGTGCAACAAAAGATAAGTTTACTGTGAAAGATGCAAGAATTTTAAAAAGAAGTTGAAAAATAGTTCGAAAAACTGCTGACAGGTGGTGCACTGCGCTGTGCAGGTCGCACAGAGTGCATAATTAAAATCGTCCTCTCCAAGCAGCCACGGCACAGCTTTTTGATGTTTTCTTATCACGAATAATAATAAATTAAATAAATAAGTAATCATCTACTAACTAGTAGACTTGCTGGCTCTTTAAATGAGTTTAAACCTGCAAATTCAGTCAGTCCCTTACAAAACTTTCGTTCGTCCCTACCCAAGTAGGTCTACACATACAGGGTGGCAATTGTTGAACAACATGAAATCGTCATAACGTCTATACGGTTTGAATCAGGACGTTCAAACTGCACAGTTGGCCGCGGAGCACCATGGGAATTAGTACGCGCATGCGCACACGCTTTGTTATGAGCCATTCGAATGTGACTCTGTCACGGTACAGTGTGCCTGAGCGAACAGTGCTTGTGAAGGCCTACTGTGCGAGCAGTAACAGCCCAACTGCGCTCGAAGGAATTTTGCGACCGAGTTCAAGCTGATGACAACCGGTCCAACTATGCTACCAATCAAGAATGTCTTTCGCGAGTTTGAGAGAACGTGTAGTGTTGGTGATGACAGTGTTGGCAGTGTCGGTCGTCCAAAAGGGGCGAAAACGCCTGAAAACATCGAGAAGACACACGCTGTGTCTCAAACCATTCCCAGGAAATCGATCAGACGAGCTGCACAGCAGGTGAGAATCAACCGAGAGACACTGCGACAAATTGTTGTTTCGCCAACGCTGTTGTCCATAGATGGTGTTTGGTTTGTGGGGCGCTCAACAGCACGATCATCAGCACCCATACAAAGTCCCAAATTTTCACAGTACAATTACTTTTACAGTCCAATCTAGCCACTGTCACGAATGATGAGGATGAAGATGAAATGATGAGGACAACACAAACACCCAGTCCCCGGGCAGAGAAAATCCCAACCCAGCCTGGAATCGAACCCAGAACCCCATGATCCAGAGGTAAAAATGTCAGCCACTAGAGCACCAGCTGCGGACGTTGTCCGTAGAATTGACGAACATGACTTTGATGTGAATATCGTATCGTTTAGCGACGAAGTCCACTTTCATTTGGATGGGTTCGTCAGTAACCAAAACCAGCACATCTTGGGAACTGAGAATCCGCATTTCGCCTCGACACATCGCTTCACCCTCAACAGGTGACTGCCTGGTGTGCAATGTCCAGCTGTGGAATAATCGCTGCGAGATTCCTTGATGGCACGGTGACTACCGGGTGGTACGTGAAGGTTTTGGAAGATGATTTCATCCTCATTATCCAAAGTGACCCTGATATCGACAAGATGTGATTCATGCAAAACTGAGCTTCACCTCATCTATACAGCAGAATGTTTGATGTCCTGGAGGAGCACTTTGGGCCACTGTCATGGGTCTCGATTGGCCGCCATATTATTAGGATCTGAATACATGTGACTCCTTTTTGTGATGCTGTATTAAAGACAAGGTGTATGGCAATAACGCTAAAACCATTGCTGAGTTGAAAACAGCCATTGAGGAGGTTATCGACAGCATCAATGTTCCGGAACTTCGCTATTCGTCTGCGCCACATCATCACCAATGAAGGCGGGTATATCGAACGTGTCATGACCTATATCCAAATATCTCTAGTGACGTTTTCATGTTGTATAAAGTGTGTGCACACCGTACTCCGTAACTAATCTGCGTTTTCGTTTCATGTAGCGTAATAATTGTCACCCTGTGGCTTTGGTAAGGAGAAAAGACAGCGCTTTCAGTGTTTCTATGATCTGACAGGGCAGATAATCTAAGGAAAATTATACAGCTGCTGGCGCCCACTTCCTTTCACGGGCCGCCCCCGACGGGCAGCCAGACAGTGCTCACCTTTATTCCGGGCTGTCGCGCCGCGTAATAAACTCACGCCCACGGCGACGGCCGTAGCAGAGGGGTGACCCTGCGCCGCCTCGCGGGTAAACAATGGCCAGATAGGGCGGGACGGTAATTACGGTCTTTCCTTCTGCGCGTCCTGTCCCGCCCTGTCTGGTAGGAAGGCCGCCCCACGGGGACAGGTGCATTACGAGATACGGCCCTCTGTGGGGCCACCTGACAAGGCGGCGCGACGGACCCAAAAGTAACAACCTGCAGGCCGAGGACGCCGGGGTGGAAACCGAGATGGGAATCGCGTCACATCTCCACCAGCAGAACAACTTCTAGAATAACGGCTAGCTTAAATCAAACACAGGTTCCCTGTCTGTCTCTCTCTCTCTCCCCTCTGATTTATATTTATGATGAAGAACCCCGCAGTAAAATTTTGGAAATTTTTCAGGGATATTTTCTTCGTATTTTGGTAAATGAAGCCACAGTACCGTACAAAGGGTGTTGTGAGATAGACGCACCCCCTCCCCTTATAAAGAGAGTCCGCGTAGCAAATATTAACATGGAGACGTAAGTGAGTTCTCTTATCCATCGAGTCCTATCTTCTGCCACTGCAAATAAGCCTTTCCCTCAACTCGTAACTGTCTGCGCACCGCTGTTGTCACACTGTCATTTCGTCCAAGTAGCGCCATTAAGAACCGACAACTATTGCTTTAACAATTTGGGGCTGGAGTGTGCCACTCAACTATTGTGCTTGTATCAGTCCGTTCTCTCCTATTGTCGTTCCTCATTGTACCTGGGGTAGTACCCCTCCTTGTGACGGCAGAATAAAAGTGGTCGTGCTTCCGATTTAGGCTGAAATGGTTCAAATGGCTCTGAGCACTATGGGACTTAACTTCCGAGGTCATCAGTCCCCTGGAACTTAGAACTACTTAAACCTAACAAACCTAAGGACATCACACACATCCATGCCCGAGGCAGGATTTGAACCTGCGACCGTAGCGGTCGTGCGGTTCCAGACTGAAGCGCCTAGAACCGCTCGGCAACCTCGGCCGGCCCACCATTATATAGACATATACTGTGTCATTAGCCATCGGCTGCATTGCACAAGCGTTTGGTGTCGTAAAGTCATTGAAAGTGGGCTTCATTACCAAAAATATTTTGGTTCTTTACTAATCGCTTTATTAATTGTTTGCCGGCCGCTGTGGCCGAGCGGTTCTAGGCGCTTCAGTCCGCAACCGCGCGCCTGCTACGGTCGCAGGTTCGAATCCTGCCTCGGGCATGGATGTGTGTGTGATATCCTTAGGTTAGTTAGGTTTAAGTACTAAATTCTAGGGGACTGATGACCTCAGAAGTTAAGTCCCATAGTGCTCAGAGCCATTTGAACCATTTGAGCCCAAATCGAAAGCACGATCACTTTTATTCTGCCATCACAAGGAGGGGTACTACCCCAGGTACAACGAGGAACGACAAGGAACGCGGTCCTTTCCCTATTGAAACTTCTGCTTTTGCTTTAGCTGGCTCACCATTAACGAACATACAACATAATAAAACACAAACCTTAACAAATATGCAAAAACAATACAACATATTACCAATCTTCATACCTTCGCTTTTTGTTGCTTACTAAAACTGACCCCAACAAAAATACAGCTGGTGCTTTCTCTAAGCACAATGAAAAAGGAATGTTGCAAAGACGAGTGAATGATTCCTCATCCTGAAAGCAGATCAGGTACATTGACCAGTAAGGCAGTTTCCCGGCGAGGACATAACAGAATGTCTCCATTACAGAATGGCTCTGTCACTCAATTTGGAAACAAGAAATAATCCAGAAATTTATATTTGAAAATAGTGTGCTTTAACGACCTGCCATTTTGAAATTGGATCTCATTTTTCCTGTGGCGGAATGTTTCACTAATTCACATGTCACACTCACAGACTGTCACATTTATTTTCTTTCTTGCGAGGTGAGTTTTCGGTTCATAGATCTAGCTCGTATACGGATCCAACAAATACACAGGCAGTAACGTACATTTTTAAATCGGAAAACGCTACTTTTAAATATTAGTTTCACCTTTTAAAAAGATGATATATGTACATGAAATTACAGTAGATGTCGAAGGGGAGGAGAACTGGAGTACAATGTGAAAAAAAAACCGCTACTGATGCGCGTTGGTAGCTTATAAGCAAATGAATTCTACCGCCACAAATAACATAATCGTGTATCTTTGCGACAGCTGACCACTTCATCTGTCGAATCCCTAAGGACGTCCGTCATCAGAATCATATTGGTGTAGAATTTTAAACCAATTTGGTCATTCAGGTAGGTACGAGGGGTAGCTGAATTTTTCCCCTACATATGCAATTATTCTCTCATGGTTCCTTTGAAAGGGCACGGCCTAATTTCTTCCCCATCCTATGGAACCGATGACCTCGTTGTTTGGTCCCCTCCCCTCCCAAGTCAACCAGCCAACCAACTACGGTCAACAGATTTCAGCAGGTGTAATTTGCAACTGTGAGAAAGTAATGTAGAATAAGAGGACACTTACCGATATAGTAGCTGACAAAACCCTGTTCAGCTCAGCGTCTTCTGAAAAACAGAGATAATAACATTAATAATAACGATCGTAATGGACAACCGAAAAACTTACATTTTACAGATATTTTGTTGATGACTAGCTCCTCTCGCATCAATAAAGTCATAAAATGAGAGAAACGATATTTTCGTTTCCGTTTTCCTGGCCGGTCTTCGATGAATGAATTACATACATTTACTGTTTGTAGTTTACAGTTATTATATGGTAACACACACATCATACAAAACACAAAAAAATGGTTCAAATGGCTCTGAGCACTATGGGACTAAACATCTATGGTCATCAGTCCCCTAGAACTTAGAACTACTTAAACCTAACTAACCTAAGGACATCACACAACACCCAGCCATCACGGGGCAGAGAAAATCCCTGATCCCGCCGGGAATCGAAGCCGGGAACCCGAGCGTGGGAAGCGAGAACGCTACCGCACGACCAAGAGATGCGGGCTACAAAACATAAGGTCATGTGAAATAACTGATATTAAATTGTCTTAACAGAAGCGCTGTATAATTTACCTGGCACACCCAGCATAAACATAAACATCGCAAAGTGTGTACTTCACAGAATAAGTATTTCAGCATACGGTACCATCTCAATATGGAATCGTGCAGCCCAAAATAAGCATGTGAAATTAATTCTGGTAAAGTTTTGTGAATAAGAAACGTTTTACTGAGCATCCTTGGGATAGAAGGCTGTTTTTGAATCGTTAAATGCTATGATGATGAAGCCGCCGCCGTCGTCGTCGTCGTCGTCGTCGCCGCCGCCGCCGCCGACGACGACGACGACGACGACGACGAAGAAGAAGAAGAAGAGGACGCTGATGGTGATGGTGGTGGTGACGGTGGTCTGTGCTAATGCAGGTCTATCACTACAGATTTCGTATACTCCTGCCTTCCCAGTTTTCGCTATTCTCCTCGTAGTTGCATACGATGCATCTGTCGACGATCTTGCTGCAGTGTAACACCAAGGCCCGTCATATCACCGAAGTTAAGCGCTGTTGGGCCTCGCTACATCTGGGATGGGTGACTGTCTGGTACTGCCGAGCGCTGTTGGCAAGCAGAGTGCACTTAGCCCTGAGGAGCTGTTTGACTGAGAAGTAGAGGCTCCATTCACGAAAACTGAAAGGCGCGGGGAGAACGGTGTGCTGACCACAGGCCCCTCCATATCCGGATCCAGTGACGCCTGTCGACTGGCGATGACGCAGTGGTCGGTCGGTATCGCTGGGACTTCCGAGGACTGCTCGAACGCAGGCATATGAAGGATTTATCTTGGGTCGTCAGCTAGGAGATATTTCCTTCTTACATTGATCTTCTTCCGTCACTGGTTCCTCTAAAGGCGGGTCCACACTGAGCGCGCCGCGCCGCGCCGCGCCGCGCAGCGCAGTTTTCTGGCTGTTGTCGGTACATCAAAGGAAGTGGCGCGTTTGCGCGCGCTCAGTCTAGGCAGGGCTTCGGCTCGCTCCATCTTCAGACCGTGCGCGCGCTCCAACTGGAACACAGTGCTCGCCTAGGAGCGGCGCGGCGGAGCGCGGACGGCGTACTCCTCCCTGTTTACAGCTGTGCGCGGGGTGCAGCAGCGCGGCGCGGCGCGGCGCGCTCAGTGTGGACCCGCCTTTACGCATCCATTAAGCAATCTCTTCTCATTCAGTGTCCTAGCCAGTTTCTTTCCTCCGCTTAATTGCTTATAGTATTCGTCTTTTCTCGTTTATCCTGCGTAACACAATCGTATTCGTTATTTAATTTGCGCATTCCACACATCCTATTCTTCGTCAAAGACACATCTCAAAAGCTTCTAAGCATTTCCCCTCTCCCATCGCAGTGGGGGACCGTTTAAGGTCCAAGCGACCAAGTCGCGCCTACGTGGGAAAGGGCACCAGGGGCGCCCGAGTGTATGATCTGTACACAGTGCGTCCCATAACGATAACTGAAAACTGACACGGGTAAAAGCGTAAATGATAAGTCGCTTGTGTGGAAAAATGTTATCGATCCGGATCGGCAGTGGCCGCAGTGTTCATGTTTCGATGCCTTACAGGGCAAGAATCGGGGGGGGGGGGGAACCCCTAGTATTTTCCCTTACTGTTTATTTAATGGACTTCAGAAAACACTCCTCCTTTAAAACATTCCTTTTGTAATAACTATCCTTGCTTTTATTCATGATTACATATAGTGTTACTGGCTAACTTCATCCGAGGTACATGAAATTATTAACAATTTACATTAAGCCATTACAAATTTTCTCTTCTTTCCTCTTAATGTTGTAACAACTTTTGCTTTAGTCTTCTTCACATTTTTTTTTTCATCCCGTATACTTCGCAGCTGCTGTTAAGTTCTTGTAATATATTATTAACTGCTTTTTTATTTTCACTTATAAATATTAGCATGTATCCTTATTAGCTGTAGATGACAAATTTGCATGAAGAACTATATTAGACATAGATGACAGCATGCTAGACAGCGGCAGCTGCACGCCATTCGTAAGTGTACGCTCAGAAAGGACAAAGCATATCCCTATTTATCCCAGCTTGTAACCAAGGATATGCACAGCGTGCACCGTATGCCACCACTTCCCTTACCCAGAAGTCACAAAACGTAGATTTACATTAATGGAATTGTTTCCTTTATTCCTCTTCGACCACGGCCTCTCTTCCATGTTTATTAGGTATGGTACGAATATTCACCGCACCTCTCTCTTCATTGCCGGCCGCGGTGGTCTAGCGGTTCTAGGTGCTCAGTCCGGAACCGCGCGACTGCTACGGTCGCAGGTTCGAATCCTGCCTCGGGCATGGATGTGTGTGATGTCCTTAGGTTAGTTAGGTTTAAGTACTTCGAAGTTCTAGGGGACTGATGACCATAGATGTTAAGTCCCATAGTGCTCAGAGCCATTTGAACCATTTTCTCTCTTCATTCTGGTGATCCACCAGTTCTCACAGTTAGTGTCTAGTACGCAACGGCATGAACATAATATTAAAGACAAAGCGAACGATGAGCCAATGAGCAGGGTTGTCCCTCTGAGCTGACTTCTCAGAGAGAAACCACAGAATACCTCAGAAGATGAACAAGAGCACCCATAGTTCGTCTCTCCGGTACTACAAAGAAATTTTCTGGTATTCTCTCTATGAATGTTGCTCTCACCCGCTGCCGGAAAAAAAAAATTGAAGACGTAGCCTCTAACGGGAGTTTGAAGACAGCAACCGTAAAGTTAAGGCTACGTATTGCTTTGCTAATAAAAAAATGGCTCTGAGCACTATGGGACTCAACTGCTGAGGTCATTAGTCCCCTAGAACTTAGAACTAGTTAAACCTAACTAACCTAAGGACATCACACACATCCATGCCCGAGGCAGGATTCGAACCGGCGACCGTAGCGGTCTCGCGGCTCCAGACTGCAGCGCCAGAACCGCGCGGCCACTTCGGCCGGCGCTTTGCTAATAAACGCAGATTAACAAGCAACAGTTCTTGCCTCTTTTTAATCGTGCGGTAGTTACGATCTGTCAGATAAGTGAAATCGGTGGTGAAGGTACGATAGTTTCTGATCGCTTGGATAAATAAATTAGTATTTATCAGAAAAAGTAGACGACTGCCCTTGTCTCTTAAATAGTTATGTGGAACGAAATGTACGTGTGCTTTGTTTCCATTCCTGGCATAAATATTGATATTACCTGGGGGCAACATCAAGCTTAAGCAATGAGAATAAAGAATGACAGGCCAAAGTTGTGGGCAGATCGTAAAGAATTATCATATAGTGTCCAGAATATTATTTATTCTTCCCTTCATTATTCTGCGTCTCATAACAGAGTTTTTCTCCCTATCGCGTCGTAAAGCTGTACGTAAGTGTTGTAGAAACAATAATTGCCCAAGCTTTTCTTCGAATCAGTACACGATTGGTGAGGTGACAGCAACTAATGTTTCACCTCATAAGCTTTTTCATTTTGTGGGGGGCTTTTGTCCTTACAAATCTTTAGTTTACGGCACGTAAGACTATAAGCAAACAGCCTGTTTGCTGCCGAATAGCTGACAAATGTCGCGAATACAGCGTGCACCGTATGTCACCACATCCCTTACCCAGAAGTCACAAAACGTAGATTTACATTAATGGAATTGTTTCCTTTATTCCTCTTCGACCACGGCCTCTCTTCCATCTTCGAGACAGACTGTCCAATTATTTCTGACGTATCGAAGGAAATAATTCCTTTCAGGGAAACTCACGCGGAAAGCTGAATTGATTGCTTATTTCCCGTGAAGGAAACTAAATAACGCGAAATCCGCGCTGCAGCCGTATCGGCTTATCGACTCGACAGTAGCGGAGGCGCGCCGCCTGGCGCAAATATACTGGCGTGCGCGGGTCTGGCAACGCGAGGCTGGCGCCAGCGGGCCGCCGCTTGTTACCGCGGCCTGTGGTCCCAGTGTTAAGAGCTCCCTACCGTTTGTTACACGCCACCGCGGAGAGGACGGTCGAGATTAAAATGTCAACCGCACCTAACCCTATTCTCACGGCAAGAGTTTTACTCCATTAACGCTTTGACAAATTTAATGTAGAATGAAGACAATCGATGTAACGTTTCCAGACAGCGGGACGATGCAGAGTTAGATTCGGCTAGGAACACGGTATCGAATGATAAGTATCGATTCCTAGAGGTGTCAATACAATGATAAAAATATTAGATTATATAGGCACCAATTTCTTCATCTCTGCTTTTAACATCCATCTATAAGAGAAGTAATAGAGTTTCACAAATTTAAAATAGAATAATACAAGCGTTAAATGAAGCAATGTTGTGTCTCTATATTACAGTATAATTTTTTTTTAAGCCTGGAATGTGAAAAATGAAATTACGCGCAAGATCAGTAGTACCCAGAGGTAAATAAATTAAATCATGCTTAAGCCATTCAAAAACAAAATTTTAACCAGTCGTAACTTTGATAATGTACTGCCTGAGTTTGAAAATAAACGCTCGGAGCCCGGAGAGCAACGATATCGCTGAAACTGTCAAGTTCTCGGCGGCTAGCTTTCATAGCTGACGGAATACAACTTCCATGTCTTCCCGTTGCTCTAACTGGTTATTCTACCTTGTTGACACAGGTGTTGCCAAAAAAGGCATATTCAATCTTTTTCACCAGCCAGAACGTATTCGAAAGAAGCGATTGTTCCCTCATTTTGCTTTGTACCGACGTCTTATCGTGACTCTGAAATTCATATACTGTTTTAATATGTGGTTCACTGCTGCTGGTACCAGCGGCAGCACCGAGATTAATTGGTAATAAACGTGTTATTGCAGATATAACCCAGGAAGAAGCTATGGGGTCCTCTATACTTTTGAATTTTGGGTCAAGTAAGAATACTGCAACCAAAGATTACATTCAGTTTGTCCAGATCTGTGTTATATTCGCTTGTTTCGTTCATCTTTCATTGTCTCTTGCACACTGCTGTGATTGCTGTCATCAAACTGACTTAAACCATTTATCTGTGCTTTTAAGCAGTTGACCATTAATATAATTTTGCTTATGCTCGCGTTGTGCACAACTGACGGCTCGTTGGTAACATGTTGTAATGGCTTCAAAATATTAAGTAACCATTCAGTAGTGCACATTTCTAAAGCCGT
Source organism: Schistocerca nitens (assembly GCF_023898315.1). Classification (NCBI taxonomy): domain Eukaryota; kingdom Metazoa; phylum Arthropoda; class Insecta; order Orthoptera; family Acrididae; genus Schistocerca; species Schistocerca nitens. Next base: position 861,079,275 of record NC_064614.1, read on the forward strand.
GAAAGTAGATGGTACTTTTCCATTTAGCATGATAATTCGATGAAAAATAGGAGCCAGTTCACTGTACTGCTCAAACAGAAAAATACATAAAATTCCAACGAGTCTCTATATCTAATATCAGCTTGTGGGGTCTATCAGTTGGTTTTTCTCTCAGCGACTCTCTCTGAGTTACATCTGAAACATTTAACAATCTCTGTTACCCTGTTGACTAATAAATGGAAAATGTTGACTTACATTAACTAAATGTAATAAATTTCGGCTAAGCTCCTTCGATGTGACACCAGCTATAAAGAACTGTTATAAGTAATATTATAAATTGAAAAGTATCGATATCTAAAGTGGTCTGTACCAGGAACCATCGTTACTTTTTCCATGTCCGTAGACGAGGATGATCAGAATTTCTTTCGCAATATAACAGCAACTCTCGCAGAATCTATATTTTCAAATAAATCATTGGCTGCGGTTAACGTTTGACGCATAAAAATGATCTCTAGCTCTTATATTTTAAGATTACCTGAAATTCGCCGGTTTCTTCCCTCCACTGCCTGGAAGACGATATTACGGGTGCAGCCATACAGAGGTGAGTGATAGCTTAATTGTAGACTTAATATATAATTTGCTAGCTATGGTGCTAGCACAGGCACATAAAATGAGAAGCACAATATTTCTTAGACTGACGATGATGATGATGATGATGATGATGATAATGATGTTTGGTTTGTGGGGTGCTTAACTGCGCGGTTATCAGCGTCCGTAGAAATTCCTAACCTTCGCTCAGTCCAAACTCGCAACTTTCATGAATGATGATGAAACGATGTGGCAACACAAACACACAGTCATCTCACAGCACGTGAAAATCCCTGACCCCGCCGGTCATCGAACCCGGGACCCCGTGCTCGGGAAGCGAGAACGCGACAGCGAGACCACGAACTGTGGACTCTTGACGAGGACGCCAGTACCTCTAGGCAGCAATGACACAATATGCCTTTCGCAACATGATAGAAGCTACGTTACTTTTGAACTATGCCCATTGTTACGAGCAAGTTCGCTGTGCAACAGAAGTTTTGCTTTACATTTCCAAGCTGTTAAATAGCAGACGCCGGCCGGAGTGACCGAGCGGTTCTAGGCGCTACAGTCTGGAACCGCGCGACCGCTAGGGTCACAGGTTCGAATCCTGCCTCGGGCATGGATGTGTGTGATGTCCTTAGGTTAGTTAGGTTTAAGTAGTTCTAAGTTCTAGGGGACTGATGATCTCAGAAAGTTAAGTCCCATAGTGTTCAGAGCAAACTCTTTGGCGCAATCTCTGGCGCTGTGACTCAGTGTAGCCACCTTTCAAAGTTACAAATGTTTTAAAATTATGTACAGAAAGCTTCAAGATTCTTAAGAAATTAATTATAATACAAGTTTGTGGAACATATTATTTGTTAGAGTGTAACTTGTAGAATGTGGAAATGAATCTGCAATGTCATTACTAGCCATACACTAGTCACCTGACTGGTGCAACACCTACAGCGTTGAAACACGCCTTCGGTATGTAGAGATCGGACTGATGTAATCTATAAAAATTGCTCCTGCGTATATCATAAAACACAGATGCGTAATGTAATAGTATCAAAACATTTTAAAAGAACATTACAAACAACAATTAAAACTTTTGTTAATTATTTTATAAGGATCCTAACCAGCGCAAAATTTTACAGAGCCCGAAAAATGTACACTGTGGACTGATATCATACATAAAACATGTTGTAACAAATGTAAAATCGATGAAAACCGTTTTATTGCTAAATTCACAGAGGGCACTTTCTGACGCTACAAAACTTTGCACCAGTTAGGATGCATATGAAATGATTTTTAAAAATTGATTATTGTGTTCAAAAATGGCTCTGAGCACAATGCGACTTAACTTCTGAGGACATCAGTCGCCTAGAACTGAGAACTAACTAAACCTAACTAACCTAAGGTCATCACATACATCCATGCCCGAGGCAGGATTCGAACCTGCAAACCGTAGCGGTCGGTCGGTTCCAGACTGTAGCGCCCAGAACCGCACGGCCACTCCGGCCGGCTGATAATTGTGTGTAAAGTTCTTTTAAAATAGAGGAAAGCGATCTGGATATTAAATTTGGACACTTTTTTTTTTAGAAGTAACGATCGCGGTAACTCCATGTAGACGAACACATATAGTTTTGATATCATTTTAATTGGGGGTATGTGATGTGCATTAACTGTAACCTTATTATGAACTAGATCCAGAATCGATTATTACCTGCTAAAATGGGGGGGGGGGGGGGGGCGGAGTGTTCAAATATTGAAAGGTCTTCTCTGTGAAACTTGTCGACGATACGTTTTTAAAGCTGTGCGGCGACAGTAGCCTGGGAGAACCAATATATTATTAGAACTTACACAGAAAATTCTTTCTTGCTACTTTGATCCCTGATATTATACAAAAACGTGTAGCAATGATTCATGGTAGCAACATACGAGGGTTGGAACTTAAATAGTTGCAACTATTTATTCAGAACTGATACAAAAGAGTTACATGTTTGCACCTGTTACTATCCTTCAAAACAGTCACCAGAGTTGTGTAGAGCCCGTTGCCAGCGATGTGGAAGGCGTAGTATACCGTTAGCAGAGACTGTTCTTTTGATGTTGACGTTAATGTACTACGTTTAATTTAAATGTATGTTTATCGCTTTTCTCTTGACGAATTCCCATAATCTTTCGCAGCACTATATCTTACTATTCTGTGTTGTCCCTGGGGCAGTGACCCCCGTCAGCGCCACAGCTCAACTGGCGTCACCTCCTCTTTGTCCCGCCCAGCAACCTGACCCCATCCCCCCACGCCAAACCGCTCCACGCTACCGCGCCATCAGATCCCACGCACGGGTCATAACTTCCACCTTATCGTCGGAATTTCGTTTAATGTTTCGGAAATACAATAAAAACTCCAGAATCAGACAAAGAACTTCGCCAGCCGAACAAAAAAAAAAGTATATATATATACTGCTGACTCCATTCGTATAAAGTTTCTCTTTTCCTCCCTCCTGTTGTCGCCTAGTTCCAGTAAATGGAGTGGAAGAGACAGAGGGAGAGGGGGTGTGGAGGGAGAGATGGGAGGGAGGGGAAGAAAAGAGAGCATTTTTTGCCTTTTGTAATTACTCATTTTCTTTTTCACAACCAAGTCTTACATCTGATTATTTATTCTATCATGACAGTACTGAGCCTGTTCATGGCACATTTCTAATGGTGTTCCAAACTATTGGATATAAGCAAGCCACACGACGTTACAAACAGACGCAATAATAACGTCGTGGAAAGAATTATCCATCGGAAAATGGCGCGCTAGGAAAATCATCACTGACAGTCACCTAAAACCTGCAGTTTTATACCTGATTTAAAACTACATATTCATCACGGAATCTCCAAAACGCGATGTATTTTTATACAAAATCTTCGTCACGTTTTTCCCTGAGATAATTTACTGAGCTTTTCCGATTAGATCAAATTACAAGCTGTGAAGGCGTCACTCTGAAAGAAAAGTCAATTTTTTAATGACAGTATTGAGAAAACATTAGATTCTTCTGACTGAAAAAAGATTTAAGTGAAAATCTTTCTTCTGTGTTTCCGACTGATTTGTTATCATCCATCTCTTCCTGTCTGGAGCTGACATTTTCATCTCCACATACCTGCTAATTCAATAAATCACACAGTGGTTTTAATACTTCTTAGAACGCCAAATTGAAAGCTAACTGAATCGAAAGAATGTTAAACGAATCGAAATAGATCGTGGTATTGTGTGCGTGTGTGCAGTGCTATTATTGCCTTAACACTGGCGTAATCGCGACAACTTTAAACAGGAGGTGACAAAAAGCAGCCACTTCGGAGAAAGTCTTCCTGCTTAGCCACTTGCGCCTAATAGAGGTATTTTTGATAATTTTATTATGTTCGTTTATATACCGTATAGACAAGTTTCAATGCAATAGGAGGTGATCATTTTCTTTCATGGGTTTTTGTGTTGGTCTTTTTTGGACCACAGTAAGATTAAGCAGTGAATAATGGAGGTAGTATTTATACCTGGTGCTACAGTTATGCTGCTTTCAGATTCTGAACAGATGTTAATGAAGAAATTTACTATGAAGCTGCTGTTAGTAAAAATGGTTCAAATGGCTCTGAGCACCATGGGACTCAACTGCTGTGGTCATAAGTTCCCTAGAACTTAGAACTACTTAAACCTAACTAACCTAAGGACAGCACACAACACCCAGCCATCACGAGGCAGAGAAAATCCCTGACCCCGCCGGGAATCGAACCCGGGAACCCGGGCGTGGGAAGCGAGAACGCTACCGCACGACCACGAGATGCGGGCTGCTGTTAGTATGTCTAGTGTAATTTCACACTAGCTACCCTGAAGGCAGACGGCTTTCGGTTCAGATGTGCATTTTTAATAACGAAAGCACTCCGTCTTCAGGCCGCCAGTGGCCCATCGGGACCATCCGACCGCCGTATCATCCTCATTGAGGATGCGGATAGGAGGGGCGTGTGGTCAGCACACCGCTCTCCCGGTCGTTATCACGTTTTTTTTTTGGCCGGAGCCGCTACTATTCGGACGAGTAGCTCTTCAATTGGCATCACGAGGCTGAGTGCACCCCGAAAAATGGCAACAGCGCATGGCGGCTGGATGGTCACCCAGCCAAGTGCTGACCACGCCCGACAGCGCTTCACTTCGGTGATCTCACGGGAACCGGTGTATCCACTGCGGCAAGGCCGTTGCCAATATCGAAATATTTTCCTTTTATTATCTTTCCGAATATGTTTTATTAATCCATAGTGGCGCGCTCGTTGGACCAAGAACGGAAGGAACTGTTTTATCTTGCCTAGTTGTCAGAGATGGGGTGTCTAGGAAACCTGCTTCTCCGATCGCCAGACAAAAGTTCAAGCAAATCGTATTAAAGAGTTTCATCACGAAATGAATCAATGACAATACTAAACTTTAAGAAATACATACAGGTGTCGCAAGCAAAGAGCGACGTGCAGTATAATCAATGTTCTTCAGTATTACGACTCCAATGCAAGTAGCGAGCGAGGTAGCGCAGTGGTTAGCACACTGGACTCACATTCGGGAGGACGACGGTTCACTCCCGCGTCCGGCCATCCTGATTTAGGTTTCCCGTGATTTCCCTAAATCGCTCCAGGCAAATGCTGGGATGGTTCCTTTGAAAGGGCACGGCCGACTTCCTTCACCGTCCTTCCTTAAGGGGCTCCGGAAAGGCTCAAAATCATGAAAAGTTCAATTTTTACTTTTTTGCGTTTTCTGAATCTGCAGACTATTACCTTTTAATAGATATATAATTTATTCAATTCCGAAGACTACAACTATTTTTAAATTTTTTTAAAATGTGTTCTACATGGGCGTGACCCACTGTGGCGCTGTTAAACTGCTGTCAAATGGTGTTATTATTAACGTCCGTGTTCATCAGGTACATTTTAGTGATGTGAGATAAAGTATAAAACCTATTTTCAGAGACTTAGCAGCACCTGAACTGTTGAAAAAGTGTATTCACGGAAAAACTCAAAACCCCCAATGAAAGTGTAAATAGTGTTATATGGTCGAGAATCTCCAAGACTGTATTTGTTGGAATAGAAACACTTCACTTTGGTGTGTATGATGCTGTTGCGACTTTCAATGATGGCAACATTATAAGGTGCAAGGTATTTAGAAATATGGGAATGAAGATAGGTTCTAACATGGTACGAGCGATGCTTGCTTTAGACAAGGAACGCCTTCGGGCTGCAGACAGGGCTGTAAAGAGTCTAGAAATACAAGCAAGAGTAAACAGGAGGAGGAACAAGAGGAAGCTGGAGGAGGAGTTTGCAGAGGATGAAGATAATCCATCCTATGGACCTGGAATGCACTAAAAAGTTAATCCAATCTTTGTCGCTCGATTCCCAAAACTTTTATTTTCTCATACTAATTACATGTTTTCTAAGGATCTTCCAAACATATTTGTTTCAAACTTTCAGTAAATGTTACACAGTACCTTCTGCATAATTTAACACAGCCTTTTTCCAAAAAACTCTATATTTTTGAATATATAAATAAAAAATTGCAAAAAAATGTTGTGAATTTTCATTACAATTGAAAAAAAATCATCTTTAATAACTGAACTAAAATTTTGTAAAATCCCTGTGTTAAGTTGTAGCCCATATTCCAATAAATAATCTGTAAAAAGTTCAACTTCCTACCTCAAACACTTTGTGAGGAAAGATGTAATTTATAAGCGTTATTTTAACATTGCAAGTATAGGGCGTTCCGGAGCCCCTTAACTGTTTCACCAGTACTAGTCCGGTTTTTTTCTAGCCACACCTCGTAAACAAATTATTGGGTAAATTACAATGTAGAAAACCTATGACCTATACCTATGACCTCGCTGTTTAGTCTCTTCCCCCAAAACAATCCAATCCAACAAGTGAAGTAATACAGTTGATGCTTATAGCCAGATCACTGGTCTTGATGCATCTGTAGAACTGGTAGCACTGGGCCGCGGCCAGTCGGGGCGGTGCTTATGTCCTCTTCACGCAGAAGCCGCTGCTGACGCGTTGTTGTCATAGAGAGGGGTCGGTTAGCGTGCAATTGGCTGAGGTCTTGTCCTCTGTCGTTTCCGACTGGCGTTCCGCCGCTTGACTTCACGCCGCAGCAGTAACCGTGGCTCTCCAGCTGTGCCGGCCGAAGTGGCCGTGCGGTTAAAGGCGCTGCAGTCTGGAACCGCAAGACCGCTACGGCCGCAGGTTCGAATCCTGCCTCGGGCATGGATGTTTGTGCTGTCCTTAGGTTAGTTAGGTTTAACTAGTTCTAAGTTCTAGGGGACTAATGACCTCAGCAGTTGAGTCCCATAGTGCTCAGAGCCATTTGAACCATCTCCAGCTGTAGCATGAATAAAGAAGGCCGCACTGGATACTTCTGTTGTTCACTACAAAGATCGGACGCATTTCACCGATTCTCCGCCTTTTTATTCAAAAAAATGGCTCTGAGCACTATGGGACTCAACTTCTGAGGTCATCAGTCCCCTAGAACTTAAAACTATTTAAACCTAACTAACGCAAGGACAGCACACACATCCATGCCCGACGCAGGATTCGAACCTCCGACCGGCTTTTATTCAAGCATCCACCTTGAATTTAGTTTTTAATGTCGAAATTTATCTCTCAATAAACAGAACATGGTACAACGTATGTGTTTAGTGTGCATTATTCCAATATTTTACGTCCCTGTTTCATGAAAGCTGACTGGACTCGTGTCTTCGTTTACTGAGTAATTTCATGCAAGAACTTCTCTGTCATCCAAATTATCCATCGATTAGACGCTTCACCAAATATCTGTCACAGGACTGAGTATGTAAGGTACATGCAATACTTATTATACCTTAGTTCGTTGTTTATTCAGCAGCAGATAACACTTACAATGATAGTGACAGGTCGCCTACAACAAAGAGGGAACATTAAAAGTGAACCAGTTCTAATCCATAAAACGTAGTTAATAACACATGTATCTAATGATTTATACGTTGTATACAACGAATTTTAGTTAATACATAGGAAACAAAGGCGTTATGTACACACAAACACAAACAGAAACACAAACACACGCATTGGCAACGCGTCAGTATGGGACTGAAACAGAATGTCCCCATGTAATGTCAATGAATGAAAACGCGAGATTAAATTATAGAAATTCATCTTTGCATACTTAGTTGTTGTTTGCATAACACGAAACCAAATTCCATTATTTATAAGTTTCACTGTAAATAATTAATTTACTGTGGAGAAGTTGTATTTGGAAGCTAGTTTTTCCCTTTACAATTTGAGTTTGCCCACAACCTTGAATGTTCGCTTTCACGTTGTTGGCTACACGACACGATGACTGATTTCTTTAAACTTTTCATTCTCATGGTGGAGCAGGCTCTTCCGGCAATGACACATGTTAGAGTCAGAGAGTTTTCACGGAAATATCAGGCGTAATGGTAGTACGGCATAGAGATCCAAATTGGGAATATTTGGTAGGGTATTTCCAGTCCCAGAATTTGCCTTGCAACAAAGAGATATCTTTCGAACACATTGGCTAGGCACAGGGGATAGGAACTACTTTAAATTTAATTCTGGGACGACATGTAGTACACAAAAATATGTAAGCCTTGTGCATCTGTGATGTATTTATTTATGTTTATATAAGGCAAAATCGATGATTTGATTGGTACATAGGGTGTACCTTTGCTGCTGCTGTGAATGTATGCTATAAATACACTGCTAGTCTTCTGGAAGGATAGCAAACAACGTAATCTTACTTGCTATAAATATACGTCAAAGTAGCAAAACGCGAGAGTAAATATGTAGGTGATTTGCGTGTGTACAAGATGCGTAAATTAGTACACAGTGTTGCCACTTCTGGCACCAACATTGGCTGTTTCGCCGCAGGGCATCAAGTCGAACTGAGCTTTGGTGACAGACGCTCATACTTCATTCGTAACTGCTTCAGCTCTATGACAGAGTTTATCAATCACAGCGACTGGCGAGGTTTGTCGAGTCGTAGTTTGTGACGGGGTGTTTCCAGCGTGTCACCTATCTAGAGAAGGTGCTGGAAAGGGAAACGCTAGGCCATACGCCCTATCAATGCAGGTTGGGACAGGAAGGGCAATATGCTGTCTTTCGTTACCTTAGTGAGAGAGAACGTCTCTAAGACCTCCAAGTTAGGGCACAGCAATTGACATTATAACGTCGGGAACGTAGTGCCTGCCCTGTAAATCACGAGGGGTGATGGTGTTGTGTAACATTACGCCAAGTGCTTAGCTCGTATGACGGTGAAGAATGCAATCTGTCAAATTTCATTATTCCCAGAACCTCCATGTGGATACGTTGATCCTGTTGTTGTACCGGATCTCGTCTGAAAATACAATGCGGCAGCACTTGTGTGTCTATCCGTTGGCAGAACGTCTATCGACACGCGTCTCTCTGCTGTCGCATCAAGGAATGTATCAGCAATGGTCTTTCTGCTGTCTCTCAGTGGCGTTCCAGACGTAGTCGCTCTGCCTGTGTGAGTTGTAAACGAAGTGTAAACAAGCCGATTTCTTGACTGGAGGTACGTGATGTTTACGTTGAGGTGGAAGGGGAGAAGGGAAATGAAACGTAAGGAACTATTGATGTCAGCCGCATCGGGACTTTATACGGAATCAGCGGCCACGAGTGAAAATAAGTGACGGACCGGGATTCGAACTCGGAATCTCCTGCTTAATAGGTGTTAACACTGCGCCATCCAGACACGACATTTCTCGCAACTGCGCGGACTATCTCGGCGCGCGCCTCGGCCGGACCACACTCCCATCTAGCATCACCTGTCCGCAAACACTGTCCATGTCTATGTTCTCCATGCTCGCTACTCCGAGATTCCCGGAGTTGTTCATCCGCACTGGAGGTTGTGGACTCGTTGACCATCGAGGCGAGTCAATTGTATGGGTGCTTGCACAAGGCTTTACATTACTATTTCTTCTCTGACAGACCAATTACGTTGTAAGGTCGGTGAATAACATCGATAAAGGCAACGTGGAACAAAAATGGTTCAAATGGCTCTGAGCACCATGGTACGTAACATCTGAGGTCATCAGTCACCTATAACTTACAACTACTTAAGCCCAACTAACCTAAGGACGTCACACACATCCATTCCCGAGGCAGGATTCGAACCTGCAACCGTAGCGGTCGCGCGGTTCCAGACTGTAGCGCCTAGAACCGATCGGTCACTTCGGCCGGCCCAACGTGGAACATACATATGGAAATAATACTAACAAAACAAATTTGCAAATTTACATGGAAGCTTGTCTTAAAAAATTTGAAATGACAGTAATGTATCTGAGTTGTATAAATGCATTTCTCTTTCTTTGTAAGTTGATAAATGCAACGAAGTATATGTGCTGTTCGAAATGCAGTGCCATAACACTATCATTAAACAAATGCAACACAGCAGTTCAGTTAGACATCCTGGAAAGTCAGTATGCAGACTGTCTCTATGGACCGTCACTCCTCCATCTAACAACACTAGCCTCAGTCTGTTTGGTTGATACTGGTCAGACATGAACATACGTTTCATTCATTTCGAAGCTGTTGTCAGCTTGTATGATTTGCGTGGACATATCATTTGACTCGTTAGTAATTTTTGGCAACGGTCTTGACGTAGTGGATACGTCGATTCCCGTCAGATCACTGAAGCCAAGCGCCATCGGACGTGGGCGGTACTTGGATGGGTGACCGTCCGGGCAGCCATTTGTCGGGGTGCGCTCAGCATAGTGATGCCAATTGAGGAGCTGCTCGACCGAATAGCAGCGGCTCCTGTCAACGAAAACCATCATAACGGCCGGGAGATCGGTGTGCTGACCAAACGACCTTCCCATCCGCATCCTCAGCTGTGGATGACACGGCGGCCAGATGGTAACGAATGGCCACTCTTGGCCGAAAGACGATGAGAGTTTAGTTCAGTAATTTTTAGCTGGAAATGTGGAGGTCCATAGACACAGTGTGTGTGTAGTAAGACTTCGACAGACAGTGGACTTTAACTGCTTTGTGGCCTTTTTTTAATGACACAGTTATGGCACTGCATTTGGAACAACCGATGTACTTCAATACATTTATTAACTTATAAAGATATATTTATCGATGTCATTCACCGACCTTAACACATAATTGGTCTATTAGTGAAAAAATAGTAATGGGAAGCCTGGTGAAGACACACATTAGTCGAATTACGAAGATACGTTAACCGCCCCTGATTCTGTCATGAGATAAATCTTACAAATTGACAGTTGAGTTAATAACAGTAATGGGGCAATCTTTAAGTTACAGTTGGTATACGAGTGTGAATATTCATACCTAAGTTGCTTTTGGAAGTGTCCTTTTGAATAATATGTTACGCTCTAGATGTAATGTCTATGCACATAACGGTTCTGTATTTTGCTTGTGGTGCGGGAGACGCTGATAGTCTGATGTTGAACTGAACATATACACTACTGGCCATTAAAATTGCTACACCACGAAGATGTCGTACTACAGACGCGATATTTAACCGATAGGAAGAAGATGCTGTGATATGCAAATGATTAGCAGTTGACCGGCGTTGCCTGGTGAAACGTTGTTGTCATGCCTCGTGTAAGAAGGAGAAATGCGAACCATCATGTTTCCGACTTTGATAAAGGTCGGATTGTAGCCTATCGCAATTGCGGTTTATCGTATCGCGACATTGCTGCTCGCGTTGGTCGGGATCCAATGACTGTTTGCAGAATATGGAATCGGTGGGTTCAGGAAGGTAATATGGAACCCCGTGCTGGATTCCAACGGACTCGTATCACTAGCAGCCGAGATGACAGGCATCTTATACGCCTGGCAGTAACGGATCGTGCAGCCACTTCTCGATCCCTGAGTCAACAGATGGGGACGTTGCAAGACAACAATCGTGTGCACGAACAGTTCGACGACGTTTACAGCAGCATGGACTATCAGCACGGAGACCATGGCTCCGGTTACCCTTGACGCTGCATCACAGACAGGAACGCCTGCGATGGTGTACTCAACGACGAATCTGGGTGCACGAATGGCAAAACGTAATTTTTTCGGATGAATCCAGGTTCTCTTTACAGCATCATGATGGTCGTATCCGTGTTTGGCGACATCGCGGTGAACGCACATTGGAAGCGTGTATTCGTCATCGCCGTACTGGCGTATCACCCGACGTGATGGTATGGGATGCCATTGGTTACACGTCTCGGTAACCTCTTGTTCGCACTGACGGCACTTTGAACAGTGGACGTTACATTTCAGATGTGTTACGACCCGTGGCTCCACCCTTCCTTCGATCCTTGCGAAACCTTACATTTCAGGACGATAATGCACGACCGCATGTTGCAGGTCCTGTTCAGGCCTTTCTGGATACAGAAAATGTTCGACTGCTGCCCTTGCCAGCACATTCTCCAGATCTCTCACCAATTGAAAACGTCTGGTCAATGGCGACCAAGCAACTGGCTCGTCACAATACTATGGTATCGTGTTGAAGCTGCATGGGCAGCTGTACATGTACACTCCATCCAAGCTCTGTTTGACTCAATGCCCAGGCGTATCAAGGCCGTTATTACGGCCAGATGTGGTTGTTCTGGGTACTGATTTCTCAGGATCTATGCACCCAAATTGCGTGAAAATGTAATCACATGTCAGTTCTATATATACTTGTCCTATGAATACCCGTTTATTATCTGCATTTCTTCTTGGTGTAGCAATTTTAATGGCCAGTAGTGCATACATAATACAACTAAGATTCAGATGCGACTTTTGAATGAGAAACCCGCCGTGTTACTACTACCTACTTTACGCCATTGCGATGAAATACTGATCATTAGTAAAGAAAATAGTAATGGAACGTCTGGTGTAGGCACTCATTGTGGAGACATGAATGTTACAAACAAAATATGTTTAACGCGAAATTTTACGCTCCCATTCGACATGGCGGTGCCGAATAAGTCCAGTGCGATGTTTGTTTTATTGATTTTTATTAAGAGGGAGAGCAAGTGTACATTTCATGGCAATTGTTACTTGCCTTCTCAATTGTGTTGCAATTTTAGTGGCCAGCGGTGTATTTGGATCCAGTACCTATTTTGGCCCTGCTCCACAGTTCAGCGAAGCGCGTAATGGGTGACTCAGGTAGTGGGAAAACCGCTAACATAACGGATGGGCGGCAGCTGGGCCACACAGGAGACAGAACAGTGTTTTCCGGAGCAAGTAAGTGGTTCGCATGCCGCCAGCCGGTATCGGCAGGCAGCTTGCCAGTGGCCGGCCTTTTGTGCAGCCGGTGCCGCCTTTGTTGGGGCGGCTGTCAGCAGCGACTGCCCGTGGCCGCGGCTACCCACTTGGCACTTGAGCCGGCCGCCAGGTGGGGGATCGCCCATCTGCCAGTGGGCGCGCTTATTTGCGTCCTGGCACACCCGGCGCGGCTTGACTCACCTCGTGTCTGCTCGCCCGCTACTGAGAGTGCAAGGCTCCAGAGCCACTTATCGTTGTTCCGGATGGAGACCCGTGTCACGCGACAGACTAAAAAAGATACGCACACCGGCCAAAGTATTCTCATCCCTTTGAAAGAGCACCCTGGCCACTGTATAGCGCTGTAGATGGTGCAGAAGTAGAACCAGGCCTTAACGTGATCTTCCACCGCTGACCTATGTCTTGGCAGTGAGGTGGTGTGTATGTAGATTTGCCAGGCGTCCGGAATCCTACGGTCGTGCCCGGACAAACATACACAAGTCCAGCCTATCCGGCTTTCGTTAGCCTTTTAGTGATGAAGTAGAGAACGCACAAGAAAAGCCAGTTCCAAGCTAATGACATAAACTCGAGGAATAAATGAGAGGAGGAATAAGAAGATATACCGAAAGGATAGACACACATACAAACCAATGCTACTCTTACGTCTGTGTCCCATATTTTCCTTCGTAGACCGAACGAGCTTGACACACTACGCCACAATTACGCTAAGCGCAGGGAGAACAAGGCAAAAAAAAAAAAAACCATGCCAGTCAGCTCGTGTCAACCTGCCCTGTTTCGTCACGCTTGCACGTCGCTTCTATCGTTGTTGAGGAACGCAAGTGCAGAATGGAGAATTTAATTCGGAACTGTTTAAAGTGTCAGAATATTACTTTGTTTCCAGGCCATAATGCTCATCGCGTCTTTCAATGTCGACGGAGAGCAGTTTGTTTCCCACTACAAACAAAATGATCTTTAATGCGGAATTTTACGCCCCCATTCGACACAGCGGTCCCGAATTAGTCCAGTGCGATGTCTGTTTTATTGGTACGCATTAAGAGGGAGAGCGAAACACCAGTACTCCAGCAGCAACTGTCGCCGACGGTGTTCTGGTTAGTCTTCGTGTTTTACCGTGAGTGTTAATATACATTGATAACAGGAATTACGCTCTAGACTAATTTCAGACCGCTCTATTGAATGGGCACGTAAAATTCCGCTTTAAACATCATTTTGTCTGTCATGGGATACAAACTGAGGCTTTGGCATGCAAACTGACGCTTTCCGTCGATACTGGGCGCTGCAAGAAAGTCGTGATGAGTAGTACTTGTTTGGACTGACTCTAGTTACACACTGCAGTAAAGAAATTGCATATACGAGGGTTGGAACTTAGTGGCAACTATTAATTCACAACCGATACAACAAAAATGGCTCTGAACACTATGGGACTTAACATCTGAGGTCATCAAACCCCTAGAACTTAGGACTACTTAAAACTAACTAACCTAAGGACATCACACACACATCCATGCCCGAGGCAGGATTCGACCCTGCGACCGTAGCGGTCGCGCGGTTCCAGACTGTAGCGCCTAGAACCGCTCGGCCATTCCGGCCGGCCCGATACAACAGAGTTACATGTTTGCACCTATTACTGTCCTTCAAAGTAGTCACCAAAGTTGTGTAGAACCCGTTGCCAGCGACGTGGAAGGCGTAGTATACCGTTAACAGAGCCTGTTCTGATGATGGTGCGAATGGAGCGGTCTACTGCCTGTCGAATCTCTGGAACAGTTCTGAATCAAATGCCGCGAAGTGGTTCCTTCATCTTCGGAATCAAATAAAATTCAGAAGGACTTAAGTCCGGGGAGTATGGTGGATGGTACAGTACTTCCCAATCCCATCGACCGAACAGAGCAGCCACAGCTTGCGCTGTATGCGCACGCGCATTGTCGTGCAAAATGATGGGTGGATTGCGCAAAAAGTGTCTCCGCTTCTTTCGCAATGCTGGTCGCAGGTGATGTTCCAAAAACGAACAGTAGTACTGTGCGTTGACGGTCTTCCATGGAGGAACGTAATGCGTTAGCATAACACCGCCACAGTCGTGCACGAGAGTCACCATAACTTTAGACCGCTCCATTCGCACCTTCAACAAAACAGGCTCTGCTAACGGTATACTACGCCTTTCACATCGCTGGCAACGGGTTCTACACAACGCTGGTGACTACTTTGAAGGACACTAACTCTTTTGTATCGGTTGTCAATAAATAGTTGCCGCTATTTAAGTTCCAACCCTCGTATCTAGCGGAACAGAGGAGAAAATGATCCCTGTAAAGGGTGTGCGTGTTTGTGTTCCTGCATAACCGTTTTACGATCGGAATAATTATCCTTAGAACGTTTCATAATAAATTTCAACATTCATTACACGAAGTTGTTAAGGCAAACAAATAATATAAAGAATACATCGATATAATGAACCATCTGCCCTTTGACTGATTACAATCTCATTACTATTCAATACCGTGTAGCAGCACTAATAACAGTATAAGAGAAAGACATTGTGGTATATGTTGTAGTCTGCACTGTGTGGACGCTAAGGATGGAAGGATGGGGAGCGGAAATGGCGAGGGGAGGAGGGGCAAGAGAAAGAGAGAGAGAGAGAGAGAGAGAGAGAGAGAGAGAGAGAGAGAGAGAGATCAACAGCGACCTACGGCAGACAGAATGCATTCATCATTATTATCTTTATCCCATTAAATTAACACTGACGTTTGAGTGAGTCGAGTGGTAGGGGCCATCCGGCAGTCAATTGTGGTTCTTTCAAATGGTTCAAAAGGCTCTTAGCACTATGGGACTTCTGAGGTCACCAGTCCCCTAGAACTTAGAAGTACTTAAACCTAACTAACCTAAGGACATCACACACATCCATGCCCAAGTCAGGATTCGAACCTGCGCCGTAGCGGTCGCGCGGTTCCAGACTGACGCGACTAGAGCCGCTCGGCCACCACGGCCGGCTGTGGTTCTTTCAGGAGCGTCACGTGCTCGCTGTGCTGCCTGTTTCGGAGCGATATCCCGAGCCTTGCCAAGCGTGGCTTCCTGCATGTCACCAACACTGGGGATTTGAACCTCAATCCCCTCGAATGCGAAGGCGATGTCTTAATCATTGCATCATCTCGCTCGCTTTGATACAAACTGCTGAATGACGCAAACAGTAATCTTAGTATGCGTTTGGGTTAGTGATATACAACGATCGTATGAAATGCAGCTCATATACGAGACCAGGACGACAGAAAGACACTGGCACCATGGTCGACGATGACTTCATCGGTTTACAGAAGGCATTCACGTAATGAACAAGACACGACCAACGGAATGATACTCCAGCTGTCTAAGTAGAAAAGTACGTGGCAAATATAATATAGCATGACGTTCTTAAAGTAATTTCGGACGTACATGAAGGGAGTGTTATATGATAAACATGTAAATGACCTAGTGGATAAAGTCAGAAGCTTAACGAGATTATTCAGAGGTGATTTTTTTTTATGTAATGCTAAGAGATTACAGCGAACTGTAGGATGACTTACATGGAATCTATCGTTGGAGCAGGCATCGGCATTTGACCCTCAACAGTAACAACTATTACGTATTATAACACTCCTGTCTGCTACAGCTATACCATAACCTAGAAGCTGGAGGCAGGTTGTGAAACAAAATTATCTTATTAAAGCAATTATGGTACAACCCAAGAGAACAGTGTTACCCTCTGTGAGGAATTTTGCTAGGTTGACAGTGTTGTACCTAACGGAGGTGGCTTATCGGAAATGAAAGTCAGAATTACGTAAATATTTGAACAGTAACAAACAAAATTTTGCCTATCTGCACTGTTTAACTGATAAAGAAAACGGTCGCCAGCCTAACTAGGCAAGAGAATGATTAACATTCTCGTTCAAGAAAATAGTTATTAGTAACTTTGCCGGCCGAAGTGGCCGCGCGGTTCTGGCGGTGCAGTCTGGAACCGCGAGACCGCTACGGTCGCAGGTTCGAATCCTGCCTCGGTCATGGATGTGTGTGATGTCCTTAGGTTAGTTAGGTTTAACTAGTTCTAAGTTCTAGGGGACTAATGACCTCAGCAGTTGAGTCCCATAGTGCTCAGAGCCATTAGTAACTTTAATGGATAAACACAACCTATATTTTGTCACACGCGAGTGCAGTGAACTCTGACACATACATATGTTTACGGTAAGATTGAAACTAACAGATAGAGCAGCACAAACTATTTGCAAAATTATACCAGATACCGAAACACACTATTGCTTTCAGGGCTTACACAAACTGAATGGTCTTTATAACGTTATTATTACTATTCACTGCAGAATCATTAATTGGATATAGGTTAAGTCTCTCTCAGTTAAATACTTTACTATTTAAAATGAAAGTTACTTGGAATCCACTAACAGGTTGCTTCTCACTGTCATTTGAATAAGGAAATTATGGTTTTCCTAATTAGTGGTCTTTCCGTTACTTGTTACCGAGCATTAACACAATAGACAAACTGTGGATACTGTTATATTATTAACATGCACTTCCAATACACAAGAGAGACAAACACTTAGCAAACATGAGTATATAACGTTTCACAACTGCAGTTTTCCACTTTTACTACATTGAGAGACAAAATTAACAAATATGTAAGATACTGGCTCACCTTCTGCGATTTACAACAGGCAGTAATGTGATCATTTACTAAGCAAAACTTTATAAGCCTCAGTCTTAAGAACTTTTAATTTGAAGTTGGCAAGAACACATTAATAAGCAGTTTTACTAGGAAAATTATTTTCAGCAAGCATCATTAACTTTAACTCACTCTCTCGCCACATTAACTTTAACTTTCTTTTTACTATGTTCAAGAGGCATCAATTAGCAAAAACACTGGTCTTTAATGTTCTTTCAGTAGGGACACTCGGTAATCACTTTAGTTCAAACGGAGAGGAACCTGAGAGGTGTTATGATAAGGAAAAAAATCAGGGTAGGTACATAAATTCAGTTAGAAGTTACCTTATATTTGTGCACACTAAAACATCCAATGAGCTGATCCTTCACTGTACATTATTATAACATTCCGATACAGTGATTGCGCAATGTGGTGGCAACTGCATGTTGGTAGGTGGATTTGCAGGCATAATTGCTGGACTCTGTCCCTTCTTGGTGGCTATTTCCAGCTATTTATCCATCCATCCGAGGCATGGGAAAGTGGCAGAAAAAAACCTCTGTCGGAACCAGCACAATATACAACATTAACATGGCAGTGCACAGTTGGGTAGCTCGTCCCCGACTGACTGTCGTTCCACCTTTTCTACCTAGGCCAGCCACAGTTTGCGCGCGATACACAGTTCCGTTCCCGAGGGGAACCACTACACCTTTTACATACAAACTAACTAAGAACCCTAAGTGAAGGTCAGCAGTTTACATAACAGCAACCAAATGCATTAAATAAAACAGAACATTTGCACATATTGACATTTCTACAAAAAATTATTCACACAGAAATTACAATTATATAGAGTAAGTTTTGTTCCCTCCAAATGGGACAAAGAATTTAAATGACAGATACACTACATTGCATAGAACCAAACCAAGACATCAAAGTTCTTACAAAAAAAAGGAGTATACAGTTTTGTGTTATCGATTCAAACAAACACATTTACAGAAGATAACCGATGTAACATTAAATGAAAACAAAAGGCAAAATAAATCCGTACAGCATTAGAGCCATGGTGTTACAGTATTATGCATACATAGTCGGAAAGAAAACCATCATTATTTGGTTATACAAATGCCGGACGCTCACTGGAAACAGTAACAGACATCAAATGTTTTAAAGTGAATGTACGAAAAATCTGAAGTGGAATGACCACGTAACATTAATTGTAAGACAAGTAGGTGCCAGAAAAACACTTTGGAAGAATCCTCGAAGGTAACTCAGTCTACCACCAAAGTTATCACGGGTGCGAAAGCGACGTTTGACTACACTTCGGTATTGCTTCTCTATCCGAAAACCTTACCAGGTCGCTTAAAATCAGTCGTTCTTACCAAGCGCCACTCGCGGCTACGATAACAATAAGTGGAAGTAACAGTGGCGACAGAAATCCCCCTGCCATACCTCGTTGCAGAATAGAAAAATGTATTAGCACAATTTGGCAGTAACAGGGGTTACATATGTGAAGTACGTACTGAGGCACCTAAGTAATGTAGGTAAGACAAGTGAGGTTGCGTGGACGGTTTCAAATTGTAATGTACGCCAGAGGCCTACAAATAGGAAGCAATTTCTAAAGGATATAGGTTGCAGTAGTTATGCAGAGATAAATGCAAGCGTGGATAGCATCAAACCCCTCTTAGGGCTGACGTCTCCAACAACAAATTTAGAAGAAAAAAAAACGCATGAAACTTAAACTTTGATACCCCCCTCTACGATAAGTGTGGAATATATTAACCAAAGCGCAACCTCACTCGCTTTAAGGCAGTATTAATAAATTATTGACCATTGGATGACACAAAGCGGAAAATTGTTATTGGAAAATGTATCCATAACATTAATTAATGAATCAAGCACACGGTTACATTTAATTCAGCTGCTCACGGACAGTAGTATCTAAATAGGATGATGCACCGTCGGTTTTGAAGTCACACACTGTCGTGAACAACGAGAAGTAGACTACGGTCTCCAACAACTGTCGTTGAACGATCTACATCTAGCGCGCACAAAAAAAGGGCTCTGAGCACTATGGGACTCAACTGCTGAGGTCATTAGTCCCCTAGAACTTAGAACTAGTTAAACCTAACTAACCTAAGGACATCACAAACATCCATGCCCGAGGCAGGATTCGAACCTGCGACCGTAGCGGTCTTGCGGTTCCAGACTGCAGCGCCTTTAACCGCACGGCCACTTCGGCCGGCACTAGCGCGCACAGTACGGACGGTATGGTATCATTTAAGGCTCCATTACATGAACTTTTACTACTACAGCCAAGAGCCGCTTGAAATATTCATAACCGCCGACCGTTCAATGAATATTGCGATCCTTTACCGTTTGTACAACTTCGACTCTTAAGGTTTGGGACACCATTATACACGCGCCACTTCCCAGTATGTATTGGCAAAAACCATAATTTCTCACATTTCCTATTCCATTTGCGAATGGCAAGAGATTGATTATCGGTAAGCCCCCACTGCTGCAGCCAGCGGTTATTTACTGTAGTAGCTCCCACAACCGGCTGCGCAACATACTCGCTGCAGAGACGAAATCCTTCTCGCGACTCCCGAAATGGTGAATACTTTTCTGTTTCTCCCGAAAATATCTCTAGTCTGATGGGTGGAAGTTTAACAACAAGAATCACAGGCAAAAGTAGTTGCTGTCGTAACCGAAGGAAGCTTAAAATGGTTCAAATGGCTCTGAGCACTATGGGACTCAACTGCTGTGGTCATAAGTCCCCTAGAACTTGGAACTACTTAAAACTAACTAACCTAAGGACAGCACACAACACCCAGCCATCACGAGGCAGAGAAAATCCCTGACCCCGCCGGGAATCGAACCCGGGAACCCGTGCGTGGGAAGCGAGAACGCTACCGCACGACCACGAGATGCGGGCGAAGGAAGCTTAAATGTCAGGTTTGTAACGGATGTAGACAAACTCTCTCGCACAAGCACTCTCAAACGATCTGACGTTTCTTTAAGTCTCGCCCGAAAGTACTCATGATCTGTATCTTCGATTGGTTTCCTTGATCAATTGTTGTCTTGAACCGTGTTACTGTAATGTTCTTTCCTTCATGGGGCACCACAAAAAATGTTTTTCAATGATGTCACGTCACAGATAGGCAATACATATTTTAACATTTCAACATGCACCTGAAATGGCTATAAAGCCGATATCATAGTTGTATGAAAGAAACGAACCCTTCGGTCAAATCACGGAAGACTTTTTTTAAAAAAAAAAAAAAAACCGTTTCCACCACCTTACTTTATTGGTTGAGCAGGACCGCAAATCCTGCCGCACCCAGTCCACTGCAACTGTCAATGATCTACTTACGCGTTCCTTCAGTCCGTTTGATTTTCGAATGTTGCTAACGTACTTCTGTATCCGTCCGAATTGCGATACCTTGAACTGCCGTCGCACGCGAACAATCAAAGAATGTAGTAGTAAGAACTATCGATAGATGGCGCTGTCTCAGATGACCGTTATGTGGGAACATTCACAGGTTTTAGTAGCATAAACAAACTACAGATGGCGTTGCTTACGGTTGTATATTTTGTAACATTCAACTGTCACTACATCTATTACTGATATTCCACAGTAGGTGCAGTTACGCGTACTCTCACCGTAAATGAACTTCACAGTACTTGCAGAGCTTATTTAACACGCATTTTTCAGAGAAGAAAAATGTACTACTTAATTGGTGCGCCGAGGTTTTTCTGCGTGTGCGCAGCACTGCTCATGTTGTCTCCGTTCTTACCTTCATTCCAGGACGTGAAACAAGCAGACACCTTTTGCTGTCTTGCAACTGCACTCTCGCAACGCGTCACAGATTCCTAGGTTTCACCATCACGTTATATGTCATGGATTAACGAACAAGACACCACAGCTTTGTTATTACTACTGCATTCAAAGTCTTACATTGCAGAGACAAATAATAAACAGAGTATTTATTTCAAACCCTCAACAGTCTCGATCAAGTAACCTATAACCGTACCGAAACACATACAAAATAGCACATGTAATGTGCAGGACTTCCATACAGTGAATGAAATGGTTCAAATGGCTCTGAGCACTATGGGACTCAACTGCTGTGGTCATTAGTCCCCTAGAACTTAGAACTACTTAAACCTAACTAACCTAAGGACATCACACACACCCATGCCCGAGGCAGGATTCGAACCTGCGACCGTAGCAGCAGCGCGGCTCCGGACTGGAGCGCCTAGAACCGCACGGCCACCGCGGCCGGCAGTAAATGATTTATTCGTTTTCGAAGCTGTATATTTTTTAAAGTATTGTGTGCACAAATATGATTGACGCTAGAATAGATCGGTGAACCCAGAACCCACCAAGTTTGCATTTTGCTCTCTACAAATGTTCTGTCAGTGCCACTGATCACACGACACACGTACAGAGCGAGGTGGCGCAGTGGTTAGCCCGGACTCGCATTCGGGAAGACGACGGTTCAGATCCGCGTCCGGCCATCCTTATTTAGGTTTTCCGTGATTTCTCTAAATCGCTCCAGGCAAATGCTGGAATGGTTCCTTTAACAGGGCACGGCCGGTTTCCTTCCCCATCCTTCCCTAATCCGATAGGGCCGATGACCTCGCTGTTTGGCCCACTACCCCAAATCAACCAACCAACGACATACGTCCAAGCGGTGATCAAGTTCGTTCCATACCTTGTGTAGCAATATCCTCTCAAACGTCATCATGACAGCATTGATGCATTCTCTAACCTGTTGCAGTGCTCTTGGCAGTTGTGTACTAAACATGGTCCTTAATAAACACCCAAAGGAAAACGACAAACGACCTCAAGTCACATGACGTGGGGAGTGGGGAAGGGGGTGGGTGGCAAGGGAGTGGAGCCGTATCATCACCATTATGCCCAATTCAACAACGATGCGGAAGTTAGTCGTATAGGTGGCCGCGAACAATGACGCTCCAATGAGGGCTGCCCCTTATTGTTGAAACTGTTACCTACCACCTTAAGAGGTACCCGCCACAGACTTCACACAGAAGAAAAACGCCCCATACAGCCACGTCTGGGACTCTTCACAGAAACCATTAACATTCGGCGAATCTAGTTCATGGGGCACAACTTCGTAAGGGTTTTCAGTTACCAATACCCTCACATTGTGACAATTAACTTTTCCAGAGAAATGGAAAATTTCTTTGTCACTCAATGTCAGTTTGGAGGCATATTCCAACCAGTTTTGCCTACGTGATATAACTTTTTCCAATCAGATTGAGAGTAAAAATGCCTTGAAAGCACTAGATTTTAAATTTTTATTCAGTGGCATAAAAATGATAATGGAACGTCATTCACTCGAGAAATAGACTAAATAACAATATTTTTTTACTGAACTTACCTAAAACTTGATAAGAATGTCGTCTTCGTCGTTATCGCCATCGTCCTCATGGGAAAGAGAAACTTCAGTAGTAACTGATGTCTTGATTTTGATGCTTCAGTCGTCCCAGCTGTTTTGAAAACTGACTCAGGAAGTACGTAGTTATAGCAGCACCGATTCATTCTGCGAAGACTTGCACATCTTTCTCTAATATGTTTTGCTTCTTCTTGAATTATTTCGTTTCTAATTTCTAGATTTCTTTCAAATGAGCATGTAAGATATGGCTATTGATGTAGGTCGTTTTCTCTGAACTGGATAGGTGAGAATGACAAGTTGCTTAAGAAGAGATTGAGTAAGAAATACCAGGTAATCTAATAGCTTGCATGGGTCCACTCCATTTGATTCGAATTCCTTATTGACTCTCTGAAGGCAACAAAGGATAGGTTTCAAAAATAATAAATATACTATATTAAGCTCGTAACTGAACACAGAATAGAGCGTTTCAGCTGTACAACATTTTTCGCTTAACGTAACAATTTAAAATGAGTTTTTAACTCTAGCGATTGATCGGTTATTCTACGTACCGCAGGTTCAATGGATAACAATCTCGTGTCACAGGCCTCGGGGATTCTGCGTGGCTCCTCCCCATTATTTAGGATTGAAAAAAATGTGGCGACAAAAGAGCTGTCGTGAAGAAGATCTAGAAAACCAGTTGTAGCATTCCATAATAAAAGATTCCAAATTTCTTGGAAGACACTTTGTAGTTGCTGCAGAGGTTGCAGCTCAATGAAAAGACACATTTTGTAACTATGAAGTATCGAAACTCCCTTTTAAGTATTTCATACCCTCCGTTATTAATACCGAACTTCACATTAGTATCTGTTCCTGTTCCCTGCAATTTCTTTAATTCTGAATTAACTTCTTTCAGTGCTTTTGCCGGCCGGGGTGGCCGAGCGGTTCTAGGCACTACAGTCTGGAACCGCGCGACCACTCCGGTCGCAGGTTCGAATCCTGCCTCGGGCATGGATGTGTGTGATGCCCTTAGGTTAGTTAGGTTTAAGTAGTTCTAAGTTTTAGGGGACTGATGGCCTCAGATGTTAAATCCCTTAGCGCTCAGAGCGATTTGAAGCATTTTTTCAATGCTTTTTATATATCTGATACAACGGACTCAGCACTTTATTGTGAATAGCAGAGTAGACACGTAGATATAGATAGATGTAGAGCATTACATTTTTGAAGTTCGACTAGTGTAAGAAACGTCGACCCAATGTTGTGAGCGCGACTGCTACGGTCGCAGGGTCGAATCCTGCCTCGGGCATGGATGTGTGTGATGTCCTTAGGTTAGTTAGGTTTAAGTAGTTCTAACAAGGGAACCTCCCCATCGCACCCCCCTCAGATTTAGTTGTAAGTTGGCACAGTGGATAGGCCTTGAAAAACTGAACACAGATCAATCGAGAAAACAGGAAGAAGTTGTGTGGAACCGTGAAAAAAATTAGTAAAATATACAAACTGAGTAGTCCATGCGCAAGATAGGCAACATCAAGGACAATATGAGCTCAGGAGCGCCGTGGTCCCGTGGTTAGCGTGAGGAGCTACAGAACGAGAGGTCTTCCCTCAACTGAAAATTTTACCTTCTTTATTTTCGCAAAGTTATGGTCTGTCCGTTCGTTCATTGACGTCTCTGTTCACTGCAATAAGTTTAGTGTGTGTGTTTTGCGACCGCACCGCAAAACCGTGCGATTAGTAGACGAAAGGACGTGCCTCTCCAATGGGAACCGAAAACATTTGATCGCAAGGTCATAGGTCAACCGATTCCTCCACGGGAAAACACGTCTAATTTTTTCTATACGACACTGGTGACGGCATGTGCGTCACATGACAGGAATATGTTGTCGACCCACCTAACTTGTACTCTTGGCGAACGGGTAAAAAGATTCTTCTGCCTTGCCCGATTTAGGTTTTCTTGTGGATGTGATAATCACTCCCAAAAAAGTGATGAAAACATAAGAGTTTTGTCACATAAACTGAAAATAAAAATTAAAATTTTCACGCGAAGGAAGACTTGAACCAAGGACCTCTCGTTCCACAGCTGCTCACGCTAACCACTTGACCACTGCGCTCCTCAGGTCACATTGTCCGTGATGTTGCCTATCTTGCACATGGACTACTCAGTTTGTATATTTTGCTTATTTTTTCATAGTTCCACAAAACTTCTTCCTGTTTTCTTGATTGATCTGTGTTCAGTTTTTCAAGGCCTATCCACTCCAACGTATAACTAAATCTGAGGAGGGTGCGATGGGGAGGATCCCTTGTAAGTTCTAGGGGACGTACGACCACAGATGTTGAGTCCCATAGTGCTCAGAGCCATTTGAACATTTGAGCCAATGTTGTGAGGTATTTTCCTATGATAAATTACAGCTACTGCTAGTAATTTAGTGACACCAATATTAGTTGATTCGTCGGTTAAAATACTGTACTTAGCATCATCAAGATATGTTCTCAGATTTTTCGGAAAATAGGGCCGAAGAACATTTTTGATAATATCACTACACTTTCTACGATGTAACAATAACATATTGCTTGAAATAACACTATCTTTGTTCCGGTTTTTACAAGTTTCTGCTAAGTTATCACGCGACATTACATCACAATGCGCAGACACATAAAGGGAAAGTGACCCACGGAATCCTCCATTGGTTTCAAAAATAATTTTTACCTGTCTTTTGGAGAAGAAGGAAGAAACAAGAAACTGTAGATTTATGTTTTTTTTTCGATATTTTCTACGTCGCTAACCGAGGTGTATCAGTACAGTGACACACTTAACTGACTGCTTTTGTGTTATCTCCTACAGCTTGTCATAACCACCGCACAGCTTTCTGAGTTTTCTTCACTCTTCCGTAAACTTTTGAGTGTATTGGGGTTTAAATTTACCCATTTCAACAGAACTGTAATTAATCACTAGGACAAGAAGTACAAGCACTACTACTACTACTACTACTACTACTACTAAATAACAACTGAATAATAACTGAATAATATGAATAATAACAGGCAGCATTCGTCATTGCTCGGTCCTCGACAGTGGAAATACAGTAATTATAATGGAAATAGTATATCGTATCATGCGTCACTGAAATCAGTTAAATCACTTCATTGTTTCAAACTTTTAAAACAGTTTAACACTTTGTTCCAGAAATTTGAATATTACCTTTATGCCTTTAAATAATCCAAAAATAAAGTATGTTATTTCCATGCTTACGCAATTCTTGCACTCGTTATTTACATTGGTGGTACCAGTATCAAATAAACTTGTGTTTCTTAACACAGTTTATAGTAGAACCGGTTGCAGGAAAGTAATTTTTTCTATAACGTGTTAACGGAAGGTTGAAGATACTGAAATGCAACTCCAAACTTTAGGAATGAACAAGAAATTTTCCGAAAAAGAAAGTATTAAAAATTAGAAATCAAACAGAGGCAATGTTTCAAAAAGATTAAATTTCTTACTAGCAACCAGATCTTAAATTCTCCAACCAGATGACCTAAACAAATTCTAGCTGAAAACAACTAAATTGGCAACACTGATCACGTCACAGAAAAACCATTTTCTTGCTTTGTCGCCACTTTGTCAAGGCACTGCAATCGCAACGACAACTGGTGGCCACAGTGCAAATTTGGTGAGTTTATGGTTCAGTTCATACATCAGTCACTTTTGTATATGTAATGCTTTGGAATATATACAGCCTTAAAAACAAATGAATCAATTTTAGTAGCCCTGCGTATAAAAACTAAATGTATCCTATGTTAAACTGACACCGCCCTCATTTGAAGTTCTTTATATTAGTATATAAAGAACTCCAAATGACAGCTCTGTCAGTTAAATATTTAACATGGGATACAACGCTGCCATTTGGTTTTTATACACAGGCTATAAATGATTCATTAGTTTCTTAGGTTTTATATATTCCAAAGTATTACATACACAAAAGTTACTGACCTATGAAATGAACCATAAGCTCAGCAAGTTTATACAGGGTGTTACAAAAAGGTACGGACAAACTTTCAGGAAACATTCCTCACACACAAATAAAGAAAAGATGTTATGTGGACATGTGTCCGGAAACGCTTAATTTCCATGTTAGACCTCATTTTAGTTGCGTCACCTACTCTTCGACCTACGCTCAATGGAGCACGTTATCATGATTTCATACGGGATACTCTACCTGTGCTGCTAGAACATGTGCCTTTACAAGTACAACACAACATATGGTTCATGTACGATGGAGCTCCTGCACATTTCAGTCGAAGTGTTCGTACGCTTCTGAACAACAGATTTGGTGACCGATGGATTGGTAGAGGCGGACCAATTCCATGGCCTCCACGCTCTCCTGACCTCAACCCTCTTGACTTTCATTTATGGGGGCATTTCAAAGCTCTTCTCTACGCAACCCCGGTACCAAATATAGAGACTCTTCGTGCTCGTATAGTGGACGGCTGTGATACAATACGCCATTCTCCAGGGCTGCATCAGCGCATCAGGGATTCCATGCGACGGAGGGTGGATGCATGTATCCTCGCTAACGGAGGACATTTTGAACATTTCCTGTAACAAAGTGTTTGAAGTCACGCTGGTACGTTCTGTTGCTGTGTGTTTCCATTCCATGATTAATGTGATTTGAAGGGAAGTAATAAAATCTATTATTCGGTATATATAATACGGGTTTTCTGCTAACGGCTAAAATGTCGAATCTGACCAACAGCAAATAAATCTGAAAATTCTACAGTCTGTAACGGAAAGTACTTTCATTTGAAAACTAATAATAATTCTTTCCTTCCGTAGGTGTTGAATAGGTCACATTCATCTAGTTGATGATCAACAATCAGTCCCTGTGACAAGTTACGATCGTCTGTAAACAACAAAATTATACGAGGTTATCTGACGTAGCCTCTGACGTTAAGCAGTAAGTCGAGTAAATACATCTTTAACTGCAGAGTGCAGCTAAGCACCCACGCCGTGACATGCCCCTTCGGCTTAGCTCCAGCAACAGCGGCCGGCCACGTGCGCGACACGTGTAGCCGCCGATCAGCGCGCTGTCAACGGAAGCCCCGCAGCGGCCCCGGTGCCTCCACTGCCGCGAATACCGCGGCCCGCTGAGAAATTACGCTGCCGGCTGCGAGCACTAAAGCCGTAGGCCGCGTAATTGAAACGGCAAAAAGCCCTGTCTAACCGAGTGTACGCAATCAGGCCTAATTCTGAGTCGCAAAACTTTGATTTCATCGGGGATACCCAGAGGAAGTCTTTTGTCTCTCTCTCTCTCCCTCTCCCTCTCTTTCCCCGCGTTTTATTAGCTCGCCCATGTGGAAGTCGATCGGGTGGGCGGAAAAAAAGTCATTCGCCCGTCCTCTGCCGCAGCCAATCCGCAAGGGCTCGAAGGCTGCTTCACAGTTCTGACGAAGCGTTTGGCCACGAAATAAAAAGGGTTATCCGCTTTTTCTTCTCCTGCACGTTCGGAGCGCAGGGATTTCGAATTAGCTCCGTTTGAAACTAATTTGGTATAATCAACGTTGCGCTAACGATTTTCGCCAAGCCTTTTCAGCTCGAGTTAACTGACCAGCCATTTTACCTTCACATGGCCTTTTCTGTGCTTATTGAAGTAATGAATGTCTCAGTTTGATATAACATTTGGTCTCTGAAATTGTAGACCGAAAATATTTCTGTGCTCTAAACGAAATCATCCCTTATAGAACGACAGGCATTCCACAATATTTTCGTAATGAATGAAAAGAAATAAAATTAAACGATACGAGAATACCGTATACGATTTTCGAAGTTATAGTTGATGATTTCAGGCGTCTGGCAGTGTCAAGGAATGCGCTTTAATGCCCAATATTATGACAAATGATTTAGCCGTTGCGAGGGGCTGCAAACAACTGCCCTGTGTGAGCTCAGCGCCTCCGCTGCAATAGCGTGCTTACAGAATTTTAAGAGTAAGTCTCTCTATACCTTTAGCTAGTTATGTAGTGGTAACTGATTTATTCATCCGTAGATCACATTTAGAAGAATATTGGACGTGCGGTATTACAATTTAAGATCAACAAAATACCTTGACTCATCTGTGTATCGTATTGTGCGTATTCTGTGCGTGTGTATTGAACCGGGGATCTAGGAACGACGGAGAGGCTTCGACCGCGCCGTAGCCCTACTTCAGTGGTTCACAGCCGCACAACAGGCTACAGCAGTCTACTCACCCCACCGCCGCCCCACATCGAAAACAGGGTTATTGTGCTGTTCGGCCCCCAGTGGAACCCCCCCCCCCCCCCCCTTTCACGGGTAAGTTCCATACCAGACGAGTGTAACTCCAAATGTTTGCGTGGTATAGTAATTACAGTGTATGCGTACGTGGAGAGAGTGCACAGCAATCGCCAACATAGTGTAACTGAAGCGGAATAAGGGGAACCAGCTCGCATTTGCCGAGGCAGATAGAAAACCGCCTTAAAAACCATCCACATGCTGGCCGGCACACCGGACCTCGACTTATTTGTGGTATATGTTATTTCTACTCTTTGTAGCCTATCTGCTGCATATAGTCTGAACCCGTCATTAACTAAACCTCTTATTCCTGACGATTCTAGCTTCTTTAGTAGAATCTTGTACTCAGTAGTATGAGAAGCCTCAGAAAGATTTAAAAATATTCCTGATACACACACATCATTGTCGAGAGTATGAAGTACCACTTCTGTGAATTCTACTACAGCTGATTCCGTATTTTTTTTAAAATCTTTATTTACCATCAACAATAATATTTATACATCCAACCCACCTCCTTAATTGATTAGTGGGTCATTACTTGCTACTGTTACTTACAATTAGCAGCTGATTACAATATATATAGTAAGTTGTGAGCTACAGCTAATCTAAATTCAATGGGCAGCTATACAATTGTTTATTTTAACTTCTAAGTTTATAACTAGACCTACATTGTAATTCCTGCAGCGTCACAGATGTGTCAGCGATGTACAAACCTGCTTTATTGCCTTGCCCATCGAGCTAATCCCGATGGGCGTGCCCCTGACACTGGGCAGGCCAGGATGTTAATCGCTGCAGGTTCCTAAATCTAGATGTCTAGTCTAATTCCTACTAACTAATTCTAACCTACGTCATTTCCAGTGTATTGTCAATTCCGGGTTATTCATATTCCCCCCCCCCCACCCCCCCTCCCCCCTAATCCCGTGCGTGGCGGATTCCAGACTAAAGGGTCGGCCTATCCACGCACAGGCGGAATGGGAGTAGGGCACATTAGTCATAATCTGTGCTATTCAGTCTTGTGCCCTCATGTATTCCCTCAACACCTTCTGTGATACCTCGTTGGCAAGTCTATTTATTATCTGGAAGGTGTCTTCTTGTCTTATTAGGTTGTAAGTGTCGTGGCAGGTAGTTGATCCCGTAGTGTAGAGGCAACATCATTGAAGAGGGGGCACTCGTAAATCACATGATCGGGAGTGCCCTCCGGTTCACCACATTCACACGCGGGTGTGGCCCTTTTCCCAAACCGGCATAAGTATGCCGGGTAAGGTCCATGTCCAGTGAGGAAATGGATTAGCCCTCTGGTGGGTTCAAAGTACTTCATTCTTAGCCGTTCCGTATTTCTACCACTTTGGAAACTTAGAAGGTTGTATCTGTGGTGTCACCGCCAGACACCACACTTGCTAGGTGGTAGCCTTTAAATCGGCCGCGGTCCATTAGTATACGTCGGACCCGCGTGTCGCCACTGTCAGTGATTGCAGACCGAGCGCCACCACACGGCAGGTCTAGAGAGACTTACTAGCACTCGCCCCAGTTGTACAGCCGACGTCGCTAGGAATGGTTCACTGACAATCACGCTCTCATTTGCCGAGACGATAGTTAGCATAGCCTTCAGCTACGTCATTTGCTACGACCTAGCAAGGCGCCGTATTCAATTGATATTTATCTTGAAGCATGTACAGTCAAGAGCGATGTACTCCAATTATGGATTAAAGTTAAGTATTCCAAGAACTACGTTCTTTTCTTATTAGACTCAACTCCTTTAATTGTTCCACACCTCACGCCAGTCTGCGTGAGATTAAACGCGTGTATTTCGGCCTCCTCTAGCAACACGGTGTTGGCTCTTCTGCCAACACTACAGTATCTATTGAAGTAATTTGTTAACTTGTCTTACATAATTGATTATATCACTTTTTAGAATGACCAGAGCACGGACGTCGGTCGATAGTCATCTGCATTACCTGTGGAAAATTATACAGGGAAGTGGAAGAGGAGGCACAAAATGATTTAGACATTTATCCCGAGCTATGCTTATATCTTTTACTCTTTCTTCGGCACGGTAACGGTGTACTATCAAACAGTATGGGTTGAACGGCTTGACGTAAGTGTTTGTTGATCCATTTTCCCATCAGAGTAAGAACATGTGACTTAGAGGACTGAAACTTTCGGAGACAGCAAAGATCACATGGTTCCTCTAAGATTACTGTGATTTAGAAACAATTCCTTGAGGCTTATTTGTTATTTTGATGTCAATCCAAACGAATACACTCTTTATGAAATTCAACTGTTCTGCTTTTCGAAGGTAATTTATTGCAATCAATGATGTGAAGTACCTTGCTGTCAGCTGTTCATAGAAAACATATTCAAAGGCGGGTAATATGGTGATCTGAATACAGTCAAACAATGTTTTTGGGTTATCATTTTTGGGCATTGGTCGAATTAAGTTTTGTTTCTACTCGGTTGAATATTTGCGCTAACGAGAGAGACATTTAAGAAATATAAAGGTAATAATTTCAGTAGCATTTTTGATCATGTTCTTGTTCAATCTGTCATGCCTCAGAGGATATTCTCATGATGGATTTTCGCTTTGTGCTTGAAGAAATAAGTTTTAAGCAAAATGACTGTGTCCCGGCTGTTCTGTCCTGTGGCTCTACTGAATGATAATTTGTAACTGCTTGAGAGTCGAATGGAGTCGAGAATAACTTGTCTACTATGTTTCCGCAGGCCTGAAAAACAACATCAGCTTTTGCCCTATTTTAGCCAGGGCAGCAGGATTCGACTCGCTGTGTACAGGACGCCCGTGTTTGGTGTTATATATCATTCGGCGTAACTCTTTGGTCATTCATTAACTAGGAGCTCTCTTTAATTAGACTGTACGGTGCCGGCTAGTGAATTCTCTGAATTTATCGCCTAAAGTTGGTCCATTTTGTGTTACGCCCCTTCCTTTGATAAACGACTACTATTTTTCTAGATACTGCTGATTGTTTTACGTTATTATGCTGCTTGTTTTTCTGGCGGTTGAACAGGGTATCACATCCTGACAGAAAGGCCAGAAGCAGAAGTCTAATTCACCTCATCAATTTTCTGACGGGTGCTGGGAGAGTAGCTACTGTGTTTCTGTGCAATATTATCATTACAGTTCAGGAAGCTCAGGAGCGTAAGCAAGTCTCGAAATTGTCTTACACTTTAAGCGTTGCTGACTCTCTCAATCACAGCTGTCCCGATTCGATTCCCGCCGTGTCGGGGATTTCCCCCGCTCGAGGCGTGTGTGTGTGTGTGTGTGTGTGTTCTGCTTATCAGTGCAGTCACTGAAGCGGCGTCAAATAAAAGAGTCCGAAGTCCCCAGAAGGAAGCTTCTGGTGAACAGTAGCATACGCTCATTCATGCACCGTCTAAGATACACTTTTTTGCGAACTCGGTCCTTAGCCACAAATTATATTTATTTATGATCCTATGTATAATTATACGAGCCTAGATTGTTTAGAACAGATATGCATGTATATGCTGTGTTTTGAATAATCAAATGGCCAGCACTGTTCCATGCTTAGGGTTGTAGAATTCACCTACGTTAGTGAAATGGTTCAAATGGCTCTGAGCACTATGGGACTTAACATCGGTGGTCATCAGTCCCCTAGAACTTAGAACTACTTAACGCTACTAACCGAAGGACATCACACACATCCATGCCCGAGGCAGGATTTGAACCTGCGACCGTAGCGGTCACGCGGTTCCAGACTGAAGCGGCTAGAACCGCACGGCCACACCGGCCGGCACCTACGTTAGTGGTTAGTAATTCTAGTCAATGTCAGTGCTTAACATTAAGTCCTTGTTCTAAGTTGAAGTGACAAATGTCATGGGATAACAATATGCACATATAGAGATGGCGGTAGTATCGCGTACATAAATTGTGAGACGGCATTGCATCTATTACGCTGGTCAACACTCATTTTCTTGCCAAGGATATTTGAGTGGCTTTAGGATGGGTTAGTGGTGCTGAGGACGAATATAGCAACCATTTATGCAGTTTGGCTCTAGTTTTTGAGATAATGCATGATTTATCCAAAAAATTAGAAAAAATTGCTAATACTGAACTCGAGCGCTACAAACTACAATGAAAAAAGAAAATAATCTTTATAAATAGCTTCTATGAAAACCTGATAGGCATTTGTCCACGTATAAAACATAATTGAAAAGTTTCTCTATAAGTATATCATTTTCCGTCCATGACGAACCGCTTCCTGCACGCTTTCCTTTTATAGGTCTCTTCAGAACAGTCACGTTGCAGATTCCAGCAGTAAACTGCCATCATATGCCTGTCCCATCTTCCTTTATATCTTTGCTCTATTCCTTTCATATCTTGATGGAACCGCTCTCCTTGTTCCTCACTGAAATCACCTAGATTACGAGGAAATCGATCCAAGTGGCTGTGAAGGAAGTGCAATTTTATGCTCATGTTAGCTCCTAAGTTTTGAAAGTTAGTGAGCATGTTTTTGACCAGTTCCTCGTAATTGGGAGCTTTATGATTGCCCAAAAAACATTTTACAACAGCGACAAAACTGTTCCAGGCCGATGCTTCAGTGACAGTCATGACACTTGTAAAATTGGTATCGTTGATAAGCCTGCGAATTTGAGGACCATCAAATATTCCTGCCTTAAGTTTTTCACTACTGAGTCCAGGGAACGTATTGCAGATGTATGTGAAGCAATTACCATTTCTGTCTAAAGCTTTGGTGAATTGCTTCATTAGTCCTAACTTAATATGTAATGGTGGAAGAACAATCTTGTCCCTACTAACCAGAGGTTCATTAATGATGTTTGCTTCACCAACAGCCATATGTTCCCTTGGAGGCCATGTTTTCTGCTTCCAATGTTCGTGCTTTGCCCTACTATCCCACATGCAGATAAAACATGGGTGCTTTGTGTATCCACTTTGTTGTCCAAGCAAGAAGTTCACCATTTTCAAATCAACACAAATCAACCACTGGTGCTGCATATACTGAATTTTCTGCAGAACCATCTCGATGTTAGCATATGCTTCACAAAGTTTTGTTGAGTGGGCAATTGGAATAGATGCGTAACGATTGCCATTGTGTAGGAGAACACATTTTAAACTTCTAGTGGAACTGTCTATGAAGAGACCCCAGTCCTCTGGTCTATATCCCGGCAGCCCCAATTCAAGTAAAAGTCCAGGTATATTGCTGCAATACACTATAACCTCTTCTTGGTTGAAGTATGGAAGAAGGTTTTCTTCTCTCGTCCGGTAAGCTGTTATTTTAACACTTGGATGAAGACAGTTCTTTTCCTTAAGCCTGGATGCTAAGAGTTCTGATTCTTGCTTTGAAAGATTGAGTTCTCGTATCAAGTCACTGAGCTCCTTCTGGTCGAACTGCTGGGGTTGTGTCTCACGTCCTTCGTATTCCGAACCACTACTTGTACATTCCTCGCCGTGCACATCGTCATCTGATGATGTTAGCGTGGGTAATGTTGTGAAGGTTGGTACAGGAACATCGTTGCTGTGCACCACCGGTCTTCTTGCTGACTCCAAATCGGGATATTCCCACTTTCGTTTTTTGAACCTATTAAAACCTTTCACATTAACAATGCAAAAATAGCAATCATCTGTATGGTTCTTCTGCTCTCGCCATACCATAGGCACTCCGAAGTTTAAGCTTTTCCTTTTTCGTTTTGTCCACTGCCGTAAGCACTCCACACAGCATTTACAGACTTTATGGGGTGCCCACGCCTTGTCTTGATCTCCAAGTTTAATTCCGAAATATGCCAGATACGCTTCCTTCACAAAAGGAGTGATATTCTTCCTGTTCTTTTGAAGAACGTATTCACCACAAATGTAGCAGAACTCATCTGGATGGTTCACGCAAAGACGGCGTGAAGAACTCATGTTTTCCTAAAACAAAATTGCACAAATACTACATATTATGCAGAACTTTCTTGTATTTGCATGTCAATCACATCCAACAAACATCATTAATTGTTTTGTGTGAAATGAATACTCACCTCTTATTTGCTACGTCACGATGAAAAGGTTCTATCTCCTTGAAGCTGCACTGCACATGTGTGTGACTTTCGACCATCGCCATTTTTCTTGTTTACACTGAACGCTACCTATCGGCTGTTGCGGGGATTACCTCGGCCAACAAATGAATGTCGAGTGCCGCCGAATTCAAATCTGCACAACCCTCAATATCTTCAACACACGCACCGCACAACAGGACTGAACACATGCTGACAGTGTGATGTTTGCATGATGTAATCCTCAACCACACAGATGCACTCCCTGAGCACAATTGTTTAATAAAAATAGTACAATATCACTAATTAAAAAACAGGTAGCAAATACATTACACCATATATGGACCCTGCAGTCGATATTATCCACATGAAACTCTCATTTCCACAAATAACCTATATCTCAAAAACCAGAGCCAATTTGGAAAAAGTACAAATATACTCGGAATGAGTATCATAACAATATCCCATTTTCGTTCAAACTTCCCTGGCAACGAAAAAAAAATTATTTTGTAGAGCTGTGTTATGTATGTAATGAACTGGGGACCTAGAAACGACAGAGGCTTCGTCCCCGCCGTAGCCCTCAGTGGTTCACAACCCCACAACAGGCTACAGCAGTCCACTCACACCACCTCCGCCCAACACCGAACCCAGGGTTACTGTACTGTTCGGCCGCCAATGGACCTCCCTGGAACGTCTTATTCCAGACGAGTGTAGCCCCAATGTTTGCGTGGCAGAGCAATTATGGTGTACGCGTACGTGGAGACAGTGTTTGTGCAGCAATCGCCGACATAGTGTAACTGAGACAGAATAAGGGGAACAAGGGGAACCAGCCCGCATTCGCCGAGGCATATGTAAAACCGCTTTAAAGACCATCCACAGGCTGGCCGGCTCACCGGACCTCGACACTACTCCGCCGGGCGGATTCGTGCCGCGGACCGGCACGCCTTCCCGTTCGGGAAGCAGTGTGTTAGACCGCACGGCTAGCCGGGTGCGCATTGGTGGAGCTGTCATTTGTATTCATACGATTCATGTGAAAAGATTCCCGACTTCATAATGGCTGCAAGACGGTATTAACAGGCTATGAACGCAAGATGACAGTTGGAGCATGATTCATGGGACCTTTCATTTAGTAAATCTTTAGGCAATTCAGTATTTCCAGAGTCACAGTGCCAAGAGTATTCCGAGAATACCAAATTTCAGGCATCACTTCTCACCAAGGACAACGCATTGACTGACGGCTTTCACTTAACGACCGAGAGCAGTGGTGTATCCTTAGAGTTGTCAGTGCTAACAGAGAAGCAACACTGCCTGAAATAACGGCAGAAATAAATGTGGGACGTACGACGAACGTGTCCGTTTGGACAGAGCTGCGAAAGTTGGCGTTTATGGGCTATGGCAGCAGACGACCGACACGAGTGCCTCTCCTAAAAGCACATCGCCTGTAGCGCCTCTGCTGGGCTCGTAACCATATAGATTGAACCATAGACGACTGGAAAACCGTGGCCTGGTCACGTGAGTCCCTATTTCTGTTGGTAAGAGCTGATCGTAGGGTTCGAGTGTGGCTCATATCCCAAGAAGCCACGGTCCCGAGTTGGTAACACGGCACTGTGCAAGCTGGTGCTGGCTCCATAACGGTATGGGTTGTGTTTACTTGGAACAACTGAATTGTTCACTTACTGGAAACGGTTAAGTCTGGCAGCTTAGAGACCATTTACAGCCTTTAATGGACTTCATGATAGCAAACAACTATCGCAGTTTCACAGGGCCACAACTGTTAGCGATCCTGGACAGTTCGAACGAATGATTTGGCCCCCCAGACCACCCGACATGGATCCCCTCGAACATTTATTCGACATAATCGAAAAGTCAGTTCGTGCACAAAATCCTGCATGTACAACACTTTCAAATTATGGACGTCTATAGAGGCAGCATGGGTCAATATGAAAGGTATATACACAGGATAAATTAATTCAAGTTTTGTAAGGAAATATAATATTGATTCAGAGATGGTCAAATCTAGTATTGATTGTGTAGTAGCCTCGGTACTGAACAGCGATCGTTGATTCAAGGTATTATGCGTAACGTGTTAGAGTAACTTTAGATAGACAGATGTGTGGAGGGCTCTCAAGTGTAAAGAGGTGGTGTATCTGGCGTGTGCTGGATATATACTTAATCGATACGGGCAGCAATGATTTTTTTTATTTGCAAGATACTATGATGTTTGCGAACTGCAAAAGTAATCTCAACAGAAATTGGAAATAATTAAGGTAAAGAAAGTTGTTTTGTTACTAATGCAATGCGAGTGACGAAAGAGACAACCTACGGCACTCACATCCAATGATTTTGTGAAGCTAACTGTCAATGTACTTCAGTTTATTGACCTAGCTAATTGTGAGCATTATTAATTTTTGAAAAGTCAAAATACAAGTTTTAAAGTTAGTGCCATTCTCTTACTTAACCCAAGTCAATACTGGTTCTCAGATCCATGTGATTTTTGATTAACTATGTTTCTCAAGAAGTTATTGTCTCAGTCATATTCGATATAATTAAAATGTGTGCTAAGCAACACCCGTGCACAATAGCTATTTGCTAATATACAATTTAAAGTACTAACAGAGAGCAATGCGAAGAGCGTTACCATTGCGCAGACATAGGTAAGAAATTTTATTATTTCAGGGATAAAATTCATTAAGTACAGGGGCCATTATTTTCAAAGAGATCAAATTTTGCTTTATTAACAGGACAATTTTAAGTCAATAGTGTCGCGTCTGATCCAGTTTTTGTGTTAGGTACATTGATGCTGCTTTGGATTAATTTGATGTTGTTAACAGCTTACATTCTCGCAGCTGAATTAAATTAACATTCTCGCAGTCAGAAAAGATCAGTATAGGGTAAAGCACATAAGCGACGAAATAAAACCATGTGCACATGCGATTCCCACTTCAACAGTTCTGTTTCTTACTACTGTCAGCTACATACTTACAATAATATTTCAAAGGTACATGTCTGAAATATATCTGCAGGGGTCTTTCAAAGACTTCTTGTGTCCCACTTCAACAGTTCTGTTTCTTACTACTGTCAGCTACATACTTACAATAATATTTCAAAGGTACATGTCTGAAATATATCTGCAGGGGTCTTTCAAAGACTTCTTGTGTCCATGTCACGTCAATTTGCTTCAGTTTTTTTTCCGAATCATCG
Source organism: Schistocerca nitens (assembly GCF_023898315.1). Lineage (NCBI taxonomy): Eukaryota > Metazoa > Arthropoda > Insecta > Orthoptera > Acrididae > Schistocerca > Schistocerca nitens. Next base: position 861,117,718 of record NC_064614.1, read on the forward strand.
GTCTTGTGTCTACTTTCATGCAGCCCGCCATGAATCCTTTCCTGTGCCAACCTCTTCATCTCGGAGTAGCATCTGCAACCTTCGTCCTCAATTATTTGCTGCATGTTTTAAAATTTCTATTTTCCTCTACAATTTTTACCCGTCTCTCCCCATAGTTTGAAACAAGTCTATTGGGAGTTTGTTATATGCAATTTTGGAATTTGTGCATACTTTCATTATTTCAAACGCTAAGGGACAGTTTTGAATCGCTTATTATTCTCGCGGAGAGTAGCTGTGTTGCTGGAATATGTGCTTGTTTTTGTCATCGCGCTTGGCAGGGGCTCTGTCGTTAGAGGGGTTGAGAAAGACGCCGAGCAGAGGACTCGTGGCACTGCAGACTTAAAGTTAAGTGCATCTGCGTTTAAGTAAAATTATTTGTCTGAATATTGTGAAACAGGGGAGAAAGAATCGATTAGTAATTTAGAATGAAATGAGATTTAGTGATCTTGGAAAACACTATGAAGAGGACTAAAGGTCACGTTTTTTATTTAGTGGCACTGCTGTAGCGCGTAGTTTTAAACCATTGTTGAATAAGACATCCATATCAGGGAACTTAGGATTTTCATCGAAGACTGTATAATTTTCACTGTAAGATATTTTTTATGTTTATCAATCGTTGTCCAACATTTGTGAGAGTAGACGTTTGATATCAGTGTCGCTCTTTGTCTATGTAATGAGAGTTTGTAACATGAATTTCTTGCAATTAATAATATATCAAATAGTTTAAAAACAGTTCGTTAAGGTGAGTACGAATGATGAAATTGGTCAAAAAGTAACTGTTTCTGATTATTATCTCTTAATAATATTTGATCTCTCCTGAATAATTTGATGCGTCATTTGTCGATTAATTCCAGTTGGAAGTGCACCTTTAATCGTCTCATAGTTAATAGTGCAAGTGTAAAAAAATCTGGTCGTTCTGCACTGACTTGCTATCTCCAGAACTATTCAATCTACAAGACTGTGGTTTTCAGCAATTTATTCCTTGAATTGATATTAAGAGGTTGGATGCATTGTGTAAACAGAAATGGCAGTATTGCAGACACATCTTGTGGATTTACTTTGTGGGCGTAGTGTTTTATAGGTGTTGAACTGTATACATAGCGGTTTGGTGTACTATTGCACGTTCTTATACCTCTTTTCAACATGACGAGAAGAAAGAGTTCTTTTAAGAAGCGACGTTTCCATGGAAATCAGCATACAACTGGATATGAATCCAGTGCTCATCCTGAAACAGATGTTTCACAGACACACGAAAAGGACACGCCTACTAGTGCTTCAAGGAGTAAACTTGGAAGCCACGAGGATTTATTTATTGAGAAAGGAAATCTTGTAAGTCATTTAGGTTACGTTTTACTAGATTTGAGTGTGTTAGGACAAGTTTTAGAAGATGCTGTTTGTGGTGGGCAAATTATCATCTTTGAAGACACATCTGCACGGATTGGACTAGCGAGCACACTTGTTGTTCAGTGCAAAGTTTGCAGGATCTCTATGTCATTTTGGACTGCTCAAAAGTGCAGAAACGACTTGTATGAGAACAATGTTAGTATCTTGTATGGAATGAAGTGCTTAGGTAAAGGATTACTGCCGTGTTCTAGTATTGTATGCGACGCTGAACTTGTCAAACCCACCAACCGGACCAAGTAAGTACACAGAGGTGAATGTGTCAAGCCTGTTGCTGTTGCTTCTATGAAAGCAGCTGCTAAAGAAGCAGTAGAATTAAACAACGCGACAGACTTATCTGTGGCAGTTGACGGCACATGGCAGAAGAGAGGCCACCAGCTAAAAACACAGTTGCAACTCTCACTAGAGTAGAAACAGGTAAAATTTAAGACATCGAAGTGCTAACTAAATACTGCCATCAGTGTAAATCAGTTGACAGTGAAACAAGTGAAAGTCATAAAACAAATTGTGCCACGAATTATGAGGGAACTAGTAGGGGTATGGAGGCTGCTGCAGTTGTTTCTATGTTCAGACGTTCACGGCAGTAACGAAAGTATGTGCTATACTGAGTACTTGGGGGATGGTGATTCTCAGGCCTTCAAATCAATCGTGGAAAGCCAACCTTATGGTGAAAAGCATCTTTTGAAGATTGAATGTGTGGGCCACGTTCAAAAACGGATAGGAACACGCCTTCGAAAATTGAAGCAGACAAAAGGAAAGGAGAAGTTATCGGATGGAAAGATTCCAAATGGTAAAGGAGGACTTACAGACAAAAACACTGATGAACTCCAGCAGTATTATGGAATGGCAATAAGGAACAACACGCATGACCTACAACGAATGAAAAAGAGCAGTGTGGGCTACAGTCTTCAACAAATCACCCACTGATGTTACACCTATACATGGTCTTTGGCCACCTGGTGCTGATTCATGGTGCAAGTACCGCAAAGCACAGGCAGCGGGTACAGAGGAACAATTTAGACACAAAAACAGCATACCATCAGCAGTGATGGAGGTAATTAAGCCAATATATAGAGAGTTACCTCATCCTGATCTTCTTTCCAAATGTCGCCATGATCGAACGCAAAACCCTAATGCGTCTTTCAATAATGTTATTCGGGCCCACATACCAGAAAATGTCATTGTAGGTGTGTTGTCACCGCCAGACACCACACTTGCTAGGTGGTAGCCTTTAAATCGGCCGCGGTCCGTTAGTATACGTCGGACCCGCGTGTCGCTACTATCAGCAATTGCAGACCGAGCGCCGCCACACGTCAGGTCTAGTCTAGAGAGACTTCCTAGCACTCGCCCAGTTGTACAGCCGACTTTGCTAGCGATAGTTCACTGTCTGCATACGTTCTCATTTGCAGAGACGACAGTTTAGCATAGTCTTCAGCTACGTCATTTGCTATGACCTAGCAAGGCGCCATATTCAGTAATTAGAATGAATTCTGAACAGACAATATTGTGAATCATGTACCGTCAAGAGCGACGTTCATCATTAATGGATTAAAGTATGAAACTAATTACGTCCGCTTTGTGAATTCTCATTCCTTGTCATGTTCCAAACCACACGTCAGTATAGTTCTTCCCTCTTCATACCAGCCTGCGTGAGCTTAAACTCGTGCATTTCGGCCTCCACTAGTAACACGGTGTTGGCTCTTCAGCCAACACTACAGTAGGCATGCAAATACTTTGCTCGGATGTTTTAGATGCTGTGACAACGTTTAATGATGGCAATAAGGGAAGAATTAGGGTGCTGGAGCAGCTCAGTATCACTCCAGGAGCCAGCACACTGCAAGCCTTCCAGCAAATAGATCGATTGAGGATCATGATAACGCAGTGTGCAGCAGAGGAACTGACTTAAGAAGCAAAAGGCAGGAAAAGAAGAAAGCTTCTAGGTTTGCAGCATGATCAAATACACGATCCAGATAATGCTGATTATGGGCCTGGCTGCTTCTAGGAGCTGGCATGGCTGCATATGAGAGTTAATATCAAATAAAATGTTTAAACTTGAATTACCGGAAATGACAATCTTTAAAATATTTGACCCATTATCTCAGGAACTATAACAGATACATGTCTTTTTTTACACTATGTTACCTCTTAGTATACTGCACCTGCTGAACCACCAAAACATATCCACTTTTAACAGTTTTTACTTCATTAGAGAAGGAACCGAGCACTTAAAAAAAAAAAAAAAAATGAACATAATTTTTAAAAAAATCATAACTAATTATTTGTCTGTATATTCTGATCCTGGTTCAGTGATCAGAAAAGGAGTGAAACCAATACTTCCTAAAAATTTCAGATCTCTATCTCTCAAGGGTTCTGAAATAATCTGTCACCAATATTGCAAATTTAACACTAGGTATAGGACGTACGTACTCCCCTTAAAGGAATATTTTGCCTAAGAGCACTGTCCGCATTCCCCACCCAAGTAACTTTCATTTAAAGAGTGTCTCACTAAGTGATGTCTATAAAATACACTGCTGGCCACCGTAAATGCAACACCAAGAAAGACAAGAGGTAGCACAACAAAATTTATTTTGTAGATAACATGTTGACCAAGTATCAAATGACTACGTTTACAGACGTCTGTGACATGTGGTTCCTGCCAGAATCAGTAGCCAGAGTAGCCGCCATTGATGGAGATCACCGCTGCCACACGTCTCGGCATTGACTCAAAGAGACGTTGGATGTGTTCCTGGGGTACAGCAGCCCAAGTAGCTTCCACACGTTGTCAAAGATCATCTGGTGTGGCAGCTGGGGATGTAATCTGGGTCACTCGTTGAGCAACCATGGACCACATGTTTTCTATCGGCGAAAGATCCGGAGAGCGAGCCGGCCAGGGAAGCAATTCAATCTGGTTATTGACGAAGAACCTTTGGACAATGCGTGCCACGTGTGGTCGCGCATTATCTTGTTGAAATATGGCTGTGGCCGACCCCTGAAGGTAAGGAAGGACAACTGGCTCCAGCACCTCGGATATGTAGCGCCGGCTATTTAAAGTACCGGCAATGCGTACTAGAGGCGTGCGAGAGTAATATCCAATACCGCCCCATACCATAATACCCGGTGCAAGACGAGTGTGGCGGTGCATAATGCAGCTGTCCAGCATCCTCTCTCCACGGTGTCTCCACACTCGAATCCGACCATCGTGGTGCTGCAGACAGAAGCGTGCCTCGTCAGTAAAGACAACGTCATTCCATTCTGCCGTCCACATCCGTCTGTCATCACACCATTGGCGACGGAGACGTCTGTGGTTCTGCGTCAATGGTAGACGAAGCAATGGACGTCTTGCCGACAGACCACTCTGCTGTAAACGGCGTCGAATGGTACGCGCAGACACTGGATGATGCGTTACAGACGCAATGTGCTGTGCTATGGTTCGGGATGTCACTGAGCGATCCGTCACTGCCATGCGCACAATTTGCCTATCAGCACGTGCAGTGGTGCACCGAGGTGAATGCGATCGACGACGTTGGTCCGTCGTACCCTCCTGCATCCAACGGTCACATATCCGCATTACAGTTGTTTGGTTTCGTCCAACACGACTAGCGATTTCTCTGTATGATAATCCACAATCTCGGTAAGCCACTAACCTTCCTCTGTCGAACTCGGATACTTGATCAAAAGATGTTCGCTGTTGTCTACGAGGCATAACTGATCGTCTTGTGAAACAACCACAAGGTAAACACACGTGCCGAACGTACACTCGTCGAAATCGCCAAGCCTTAAATGGCGCTATGAGGTGGCGCCACAGGCGCACGTGATGTGCGTCTGCGCTGAAATTCTGATCAGTTGCATATCTCATCGCTGCAAACTCATGGTGTAAATTTCACTTGATTCGGATGCTTCCTTCAGGGTGTTGCATTTACGGTGGCCAGCAGTGTAGTTTACTTGCTATCTGGAGCACTGCACTAAGCTCTCAGCAACTATAATTAGAAGTTTGCAGCTGGCGCACAGAGAGCAGCATGCACCACATCTCCAAGCAATTACATTACGTGGAAAGACATTTTCATTTCACGATCGGTTTACTACGAAAATTGTCAACGCACTGGGGCCATTTCATGAATAACATTACTATGCAGATCATTAACGTACAGGGAACGCTTTGTTTAATTAAAGAGATTAATAGTATAAGACACGATTTGATCAGTTTGCATATGTCCATTCCTCTTCAGCTGAATTGCCTACTGAGCTATTCCTTATCGCAGTATCTATAGCCTCTGAGAACTTCAAGCGTATCTCTTCATTCCTTAGTGCTTTGAGCATGGGTTCTTCCTGATTAATCTCTTTAAAGTTCAGCCAACTCTTCATTACCACATTGTGATCTGAGTCTACACCTGCTCCTGTGTTCCTTTTAGAATACAATACCTGATTTCGAAATCTCTGGCTGACTATGATGTAATGTAACTGAAATCTTGCGTTCCAGTCCCCCGTGACTACTAGATTTTCATTTCCCTTTACTTACTGAATTATCCGTTCAACATCCTCCTACACTTACTCTGTCTCTTCATCTTCTGTTTGCAAAGTCGCCATGTATACTTGAACTATCGTTGTCGGTGTTGGTTTGCTGTCGATTCTGATGAAAACATCCCTGTCACTGAACTGTTCACAGTAAATCACTCTGTGCTCTACCTTCCTATTAATAACGAATCATGTCCCGTTACACCATTTTCTGCAGCTGTATATATTACCTATACTCATCTGACCAGAAATGCCTATCCTCCTTCCACTTTACTTCACTGACTCCCACTATACCTAGACTGAGCCTCTGCATTTCCCTTTTTCTGATTTTCTACTTTCCCTACCACGATCAAGCTTTTGACAAGCCAAGTCCCGACTCGTAGAACGTTATCCTTTCGTTGATTATTCAGTCTTTTTCTCATGGTCGCCTCCCCATGGGCAGTCCCAGAGATCTGAATGGGGGAAATTCCGGAATCTTTTGCCAATCGAGGGATCATCATCATGACACTTGTTCAATTACAGGCCCACATGCCCAGTGAATACACATTATGTGTCCTTAATCCAAGAGTTTTCATTGCCTTCTGCATCCTCATGCCGTTGATCGTTGCTGGTTCTTCCGCCTTTAGGAGCCATTCCCAACCCAGATGCCTAGTAGTGCCCTGATCCTCTGACCGTTCTTCTTCCCACTTCGAGAAGACCATTGGCAGAATGAGAGATGACTTCTTATGCTGGAAGTCTTCGGCAGCCACTGCTGATGGTTTTTATTCAAAATTTAAACGGTGGCGGGTTTCGAAACCAGGCTCAAGGACGTTTGGGAGGTCCAGTTCGATATTAGGAGGTATCCCCGACTTTTGTCACGCCAGTTTTTGTTGGTTCGTCTTCTCCTCTGCTGCTGTCATTTGATCCGCTACCATTACTTTTTTGCCTGTCTTACCAGTATTCTCTGCCGGCCTGTGTGGCCGAGCGGTTGTAGTCGCTTCAGTCTGGAACCGCGTGACCGCTGCGGTCGCAGGTTCGAATCCTGCCTCGGGCATGGATGTGTGTGATGTCCTTAGGTTAGTTAGGTTTAAGTAGTTCTAAGTTCTAGGGGACTGATGACCTGAGATATTAAGTTCAAAAATGGTTCAAATGGCTCTGAGCACTATGGGACTTAACTTCTGAGATCATAAATCCCCTAGAACTTAGAACTACTTAAACCTAACCAACCTAAGGACATCACACACATCCATGCCCGAGGCAGGATTCGAACCTGCGACCGTAGCGGTTGCGCGGTTCCAAACTGTAGCGCCTAGAACCGCTCGTCCACTTCGGCCGGCTCAGATGTTAAGTCCCATAGTGCTCAGAGCCATTTGAACCAGTATTCTCCGCAGAAAGATAACAATTCGTGTTCCAAGAACAGGGCGTAATATTTTGTAACATCGTGTGATCGATAAGTTTTGGGTACGAAACTGTAAGGACATTGTTGACTGTTTTAAGTTTTCCCCTTGGCAGCTGCCAATTGTTTTGCGCTTCTCTCAGACATATACTTGGCTCTGTTAACCTGTGTCGTACGTCCCAGGTCGCGCCTCTGCATGCTGCAGATTGCACGCACTGTACTATTGTTTCGGCGTGCTGGCACATAATACGGAATACCGGCTGCAGCTTTCATTGAGACCACTTTGTCCGGCTCACAGCAGAGTCCTTCCAGCTGGCAAAGTGTCAGACACAAGCAGACCGCAAATAATGGCGACGTTCGAGGAACAGTGGCCTGCGCTGTGGTGGCTTTGGCACTTACGTTCCCCAAATCACTCTCCTTCTCACTTTACTGTTTCAACGAGCTGTCTGTAGCAGAAAACAGATATGAGGAGTTAAGGGAAAACTTTATTGATTTTCTCTTCCTTACCTGTAAACGAGAGTAGTGCTATTTTGTATCTCTCTCTTCGATTTTGCGCTGTACAAAGATGAAAAGTGACTGGAAGAAGCGCTAATTTTGTGCTGAGTGCGGAGATGAAATGATCAGTCTGCACGATTTTAGCGTGTCGACGTGAAAGGTAAACCATGTAATTTAATGCACAAGGCGTCTACAGCGTTCGGAAGGTGTAAGGCAAGCCTTCTAACTCCGTAAGGACCACTGACGCATAATTCAAATCTTGCAACATCCCCAGTGATGGAATTACTTATTTGTTTTTAGTTAATTCCTACACTACACGGACAGGATAACTAAACTACATAAACTCATTTATCTAATTAGTTTTCCTCGTTTCTTTCGAGAGCAGCTTGCACTTTTAATTTTTAGTTTTAAAATTATTTGAGAGAATTACAGATTCACTCTTTGTCAGTAAGTGGCACTGTTTTTTCTAATAAGGGCGCTGAAACAAGGCTTAAGAACACTAGATTGTCTTCTTCAAACATAAAACAATTCAATGGAAGCCGTGAAGTTGAAAATGCAAAACAGACCGCATTTCAGAAATTAAATTTTCTTTATAAAATATTTTGAAATGTAACATCCTAATATATTGTTTCCCCTTAATAACTGCGAACGAAACTGTATGTTTATGTCTTCATGAATGTTTAGCTTATACACAAGATAGTGGTACTTTAATTCCTCAAGCTCAGTGATATTTTTAACTGCAAATTTATACCAGGAGTGTGGATTTATGAATACTAAATACCCTGACGATTTCATAACTGGAATGTCCCATGTCTCTAACTCCAGCTACCATTTCGCATTTAATGTCAGTTAATTGCCGTCGTGCGGCCATGATCACGCCCGAAACTTTTTCACGTGAATCACCTGAGTGCAAATGCCAGCTCGGCCAATGCATTACCCTTTTATGCCTTGTGGACGCCGTACTACCTCCCGCCAAATATGTGCGTATCGCTGTCCCAAGACTTGTCCCTTCAGCGCAAACCACAGTCGGTGTCTTTTTGCAAGAGTAACATTCTCCGATACCGCTGATGATGTTAAAGAAATCAGCAATAACAAGAAGCATCTGTTTGTTTAGTAACGTGTATGGCCCTGCGAGTCTGTCGGCGGAAATTCCTCCCCGTACCTTGATAGTGAAGCGATCCAGAGGTGTCATCTGCGCTATTGATCGAGGATTTGTGTCAGTGAGGTGGGAAGACACACTACGATGGCTTCTGGCCTCTATTCTTCGTTGTTGGCTGATAAGGAGACCACACGGCAATCGGATTTTTGTAATTTTTTATATTTATGGTACGTGAAGTGAAGAACTTAAGTATCAGTCACAGAAGCAGTTCCATGCAATTATCAAAAATTATCGAGAAAATCGACGTTGAAGTTTCCCGAGTGGCTTTAATATCGTACAGTGAATGCAAATTTTCGACAGGTGCTATGATTATGAGGCAGAATGCTCGCCTGCCGCGTGGGGAGCCGGTGTTCGATTTCCGGCCGATGCAATATTTTTAAACAAGATTGCATATTCTACTACCATTACCGTGAAGTGTGAGATGCACAAATATGGAAAAAATCTGTCGCACACTAGACGTAATCGTCGGTTTGAGTCTCCTTCTCCGTTCAGTTTGAATACTCACGTCGTTTCAATATGAAATTGATAAATAACAGCCGGCAAGAGTGGTCGAGCGGTTCTCGGCGCTACAGTCTGGAAGCGCGCGACCGCTAAGGTCGCAGGTTCAAATCCTGCATCGGGCATGGATGTGTGTGATGTCCTTAGGTTAGTTAGGTTTAAGTAGTTCTAAGTTCTAGGGGACTGATGACCTCAGATGTTAAGTCCCATAGTGCTCAAAGCCATTTGAACCATTTGGTAACTAACACATATCTAATCGTCATATTTATGAAAAACGCCCGTCTCTCCCTTTTTTTTCTTAACATATTTGACACCAAAATACAGTTTTCATTGCAAATAGATATTCGTAATTACCGATATTTTTATGAAACATGGTTGATATTTAAAAGAAAATATTATAAATAACATTTTTTAATCTTTATGTACTTTAAGGTTCACGGAAATGCTAGTATAACACGTATAAAAGTTGCGTTGACCAGAAATCTAATCTGTGTCCAGCGAATGGCTGACGAGAGCTTTACCATAGACTCACGCATGCTGTCGATAAAATTGTCCTTGATTTTTGGGTATTAAAAGAAAAATTTCAAAGTCGATTTTCTGGAGACTTTTGGGAGTTGCATTTAAATGCTTTGGGGTACTGATATTTGACTTTTGAACTTCACGTACCATAAACATAAAAAAAAGAAAAAAATCAGGCATCAGAGTGACCTGTGGCTTTTTGTGAGCCAGCTGTTCTTCTTCGCATTCTGCCCCTCATGATTAGGCTGTTGCAGAAAGCAACCACTGGAATAAACGCACTCTGTCTAAAGGGAGAGAGACGATAGTTGGGTCGCCACCTACATGCGACTTGCGGTACCTTACTAACACATCTCTTATGAATCCTGCCACTACGCATTTATTTCCACAGCCGAAATGACCCGAATCTCAACAAGTATTTCATGCATGAGATATAATTATAGCAACTTTTCCTCCAATTCAGATCAATACTGTCGCCTCTAGGTACGTGTGAGACTTTTTACATGTCCCGTTTGCTGTAGTCTCTCACAATCCTGCGGTGGAAGACCTGGGTAGGCTTTTCTCAGCTACTTGATTACAAAGGAACTTTTTATTTGTTACTAGCGCAGGAACTCAGCGTTTTTAGGTATTTATTTCTTGCTGTGCGTTCACGTCCGTACCATGCAGCGTCTGTCCACGGGTTAAGTGTGCATGACGTCGTAACTCCTGAATTACGTGTCGTACCATAATATCATTTTGCAGGGAAATTTAGCGGCATATGTGGATAATGTCCGAAAAATGTTGCGAATGGAGTTAGTAGTAATAGAGTAATAAATTTAAGCGTCGTGCACGATGTGGCTGGTTTTCACTAATCTCACTTTATATGATATACTGTCTCCTGAACTGTCTTTTGTACAGGGTTATAATATTGCGAACTAAGTTTAGTAGCAACGAAGTAAAAAATTTAAATGTCATGCATGATGATCCAGTTTTTTAAGCATGTCATTATGTATGACCTGTTATCTCCTGAACTGTGTGTGGTACAGTACTATAATATTGCATTCAGTGATACACGTGCATACAGTTCTGTACAATGTGTCGTGAATACAGTTAGTAGTAAAGGAGCAATAAATTACATCATGCTCCATGCGGTACTTACACGGTAGGCACGGCGTAAAAGTAGTAAGCGACAAACATTTTGTAGGGGATTTCAGCGAGAAAAAATTTCATAAATGCTTGGAATTACGTTTAAAGTTTGTTGCAAACTGCAAAGCGGCATAATTCTCAAATAATCGATGAATGAAGTCTGGGAATTCAAACGTGACCGATTACGCTCCTTTTGGCTCCACGTCCAACCGTTTGGTACGTGGGAGATTCTTACCGTACATCGATTGTCACCTGACAATAAGGTAAATGGGTACCAAGTTTGGTTGCAATTGGTCCAGTACTTTAGGAGCGAATTATGAACATATATACACTATGTGATCAAAAATATCCGGACACCTGGCTGAAAATGACTTACAAGTTCGTGGCGTCCTCCATCGGTAATGCTGGAATTAAATATGGTGTTGGCCCACCCTTAGCCCTGATGACAACTTCCACTCTCGGAGGCATACGTTCCATCAGCTGCTGGAAGGTTTTTGGGGAATGGCAACCCGTTCTTCACGGGGTGCTGCACGGAGTAGAGGTGTCTATGTCGGTCGGTGAGCCCTGGCACGGGGTCGGAGTTCCAAAACATCCCAAAGGTGTTCTGTAGGATTCAGGACAGGACTCTGTGCAGGCCAGTCCGTTACAGGGATGTTATTGTCGTGTAACCACTCCGCCACAGGCCGTGCCTTATGAACAGGTGCTCGATCGTGTTGAAACATGCAATTGCCATCCCCAAATTGCTCTTCAATAGTGGGAAGCCAGAAGGTGCTTAAAACATCAATGTAGGCCTGTGCTGTGATAGTGCCATGCCAAACCACAAGGGGTGCAAGCTCCCTCCATTAAAAACACGGACACATCATAACACCACCGCCTCCAAATTTTACTGTTGGCACTACACACGCTGGCAGATGACGTTCACCGGGCATTTGGCATACCCACACCCTGCCATCTGATCGCCACATTGTGTACAGTCACTCCACACTGCGTTTTTCCACTGTTCGATCGCCCAATGTTGACGTTCCTTAGACCAAGCGAAATGGCTGCAGGAAAAATGTGAAGACATCGAAAAAGATATGATTGTCCGAAGGACAGACTCAGCATACAGGAAAGTCAAAACAACCTTTGGTGACATTAAAAGCAACGGTGGAAACACTAAGAGAGGAACGGGAATTCCACTGTTAAATGCAGAGGAGAGAGTAGATAGCTGGAAAGAATACATTGAAAGCCTCTATGAGGGTGAAGATTTGTCTGATGTGATAGAAGAAGAAACAGGAGTCGATTTAGAAGGGATAGGGGATCCAGTATTAGAATCGGAATTTAAAAGACCTTTGGAGGACTTACGGTCAAATAAGGCAGAAGGGATAGATAACATTATATCAGAATTTCTAAAATCATTGGGGGAAGTGGCAACAAAACGACTATTCACGTTGGTGTGTAGTATATATGAGTCTGGCGACATACCATCTGACTTTCGGAAAAGCATCATCCACACAATTCCGAAGACGGCAAGAGCTGACAAGTGCGAGAATTATCGCACAATCAGCTTAACAGCTCATGCATCGAAGCTGCTTACAAGAATAATATACAGAAGAATGGAAAAGAAAATTGAGAATGCGCTAGGTGACGATCAGTTTGGCTTTAGGAAAAGTAAAGGGACGAGAGAGACAATTCTGACGTTACGGCTAATAATGGAAGCAAGGCTAAAGAAAAATCAAGACACTTTCATAGGATTTGTCGACCTGGAAAAAGCGTTCGACAATATAAAATGGTACAAGCTGTTCGAGATTCTGAAAAAGTAGGGGTAAGCTATAGGGAGAGACGGGTCATATACAATATGTACAACAACCAAGAGGGAATAATAAGAGTGGACGATCAAGAACGAAGTGCTCGTATTAAGAAGGGTGTAAGACAAGGCTGTAGCCTTTCGCCCCTACTCTTCAATCTGTACATCGAGGAAGCAATGATGGAAATAAAAGAAAGGTTCAGGAGTGGAATTAAAATACAAGGTGAAAGGATATCAATGATACGATTCGCTGATGACATTGCTATCCTGAGTGAAAGTGAGGAAGAATTAAATGATCTGCTGAACGGAATGAACAGTCTAATGAGTACACAGTATGGTTTGAGAGTAAATCGGAGAAAGACGAAGGTAATGAGAAGTAGTAGAAATGAGAACAGCGAGAAACTTAACATCAGTATTGATGGTCACGAAGTAGATGTAGTTAAGGAATTCTGCTACCTAGGCAGTGAAATAACCAATGACGGACGGAGCAAGGAGGACATCAAAAGCAGACTCGCTATGGCAAAAAAGGCATTTCTGGCCAAGAGACGTCTACTAATATCAAATACCAGCCTTAATTTCAGGAAGAAATTTCTGAGAATGTACGTCTGGAGTAAAGCATTGTATGGTAGTGAAACATGGACTGTGGGAAAACCGGAACATAGAGAATCGAAGCATTTGAGATGTGGTGCTATTGACGAATGTTGAAAATTAGGTGGACTGATAAGGTAAGGAATGAGGAGGTTCTACGCAGAATCGGAGAGGAAAGGAATATGTGGAAAACACTGATAAGGAGAAGGGACAGGATTATAGGACATCTGCTAAGACATGAGGGAATGACTTCCATGGTACTAGAGGGAGCTGTAGAGGGCAAAAACTGTAGAGGAAGACAGAGATTGGAATACGTCAAGCAAATAATTGAGGACGTAGGTTGCAAGTGCTACTCTGAGATGAAGAGGTTAGCACAGGAAAGGAATTCGTGGCGGGCCGCATCAAACCAGTCAGTAGACTGATGACCAAAAAAAAAAAAGACCAAGCGAGGCGTCGTTTGGCATTTACCCGCCTGATATGTGGCTGATGAGCAGCCGCTGCACCACGAAATCCAAGTTTTGACACTTCCCGCCTAACTGCCATAGTACTTTCAGTGGAGTCTAAGCAGTTTGGAATTGCTGTGTGATGGTCTGGATAGATGTCTGACAACTACACATTACGACCCTCTTCAACTGTCGGCGGCCTCTGTCAGTCAACAGACGAGATCGGCATGTACGCTTTTTTGCTGTACGTGTCCCTACACGTTCCCACTTCACTGTCACATCGGAAACAGTGAACCTAGTGATGTTTAAGAGTGTGGAAATCTCGCGTACAGACGTATGACAGAAGTGACACCCAGTCACCTGACAACGTTCGAAATCCGTGGGTTCCGCGGAGCACCCCATTTACTCTCTCAAGATGTCTAATGACTACTTAGGTAGCTGATATGGAGTACCTGGCGTTAGGTGGCAGCATAATGCACCTAATATGAAAAGCGTATGTTTTTGGGGGTATCCGGATCCTCTTGATCAAGTAGTGTACATACACACACATACATGTATGAATATATGTATCGATGACTTATCTCATCGAAAACGATCGGCAGATTTAACGTAGGTGCATCTACTATACATACACCATCATTAGGCCGTCTATTGTAAACAGCCGATGAATTTTTCAATAACAAAATATCTGACATACGTGAAAAATAACAGGCCTTCGCACCAGTTTATATATCCACGACTTTAGCAAACGTCAAGAGTTAGAATGCAACCAGTATTCTAGCTGTGTATAATTTTTTTAAATATTTGTTGTGTCATCAGATCTTGTGTGTAATTTACCATGACGCCTAAAAAATCTTGTAATGCTTTTCTTTCATAGCCGGCCGCTGTGACGTAGTGGTTCCAGGAGCTTCAGTCCGGGGCCGCGCTGCTGCTACGGTCGCAGGTTCGAGTCCTGCCTCGGGCATGGATGCGTGTGGTGTCATTAGGTTAGTTAGGTTTAAGTAGTTCTAAGTTCTGGGGGACTGATGACCTCAGATGTTAAGTCCCATAGTGCTTAGAGCCATTTGAACCATTTTTTCTTTCATATTAAATAAAAATAACCTTTTGTGATCCAGACAGTGAAGAAATTTTACAGGCAAACATCCATTTAATATATGCTTCGCACCACCAGGATGACCAACTTCCTGGCCCATTTACTCAACATAGTGTCATTCCACTGGGAAGAGTCGCTGTTCCTGTTCTGGTCGAAACGTTTGCTGCAAGTTATAAGCACTAAATGAAATTATGTTTTGTTCCGTCCACTGAAGGAGAGCTGCATAAAAAGGGTTCAAGTGGCTCCGAGCAGTATGAGACTTAAGTTCTGAGGTCATCAGTCCCCTAGAACTTAGGTTTACTAACTAACCTAAGGACATCATCACACACATCCATGCCCGAGGCAGGATTCGAACCTGCGACCGTAGCGGTCGCGCGGTTCCAGACTGTAGCGCCTAGAACCGCTCGGCCACTCCGGCCGTCCGGAGATCTGCAGATAATGCATAACACAAGAGAGGCATGTATTTTCACACTCCATGATGTATACCGTCTGTAGTTTGCTAATGAAATGAGAAGGCACATAACAAGCAGAGAAAAGAAATGCTGGGATCCCTTTGGACGGAAGCAACAGCGGCGGCGGGAACTGGCGAGGCAGTAGCAGCCCGGTGGCCGGTCTTCGGTGGTCTGTTGCTGTGTGGCTGTTCTTGCCACGCGCGGCCGCAGCCGCTGCGGTCCTGGAGTCCGCCCCGCCGCGCCCTTGCTGTTGCTCCCTTGCTCTCGCTCTCGCTCTCTTGCTCATGCTCGTCCTCTCGGGGCGGACTTTAATTAGGGCGCGCGGCGGCGCTACAACTTCCGTCGCTGATAGTCGGCCGCCGCATTTAGCCGCCGAGTTCCGCAAACAGTTGCGCAGCGTGCGGCCGCACACACACACACACACACACACACACACATGCGGGAGCTCATACACACACGATTTCACGCACGCACACTCCCATGTAAGGGATGTACTGCGCAGCGCGAGCAGCTTAATTACTCGGCCGTAGAGTGCAGATGTAATGCGTCGCCCGTGTCTTTCGCTGCTGCCCTGATGACCGTTTGTTACTTAACTGCGGAGAGGAGCGGCTCGGAATGCGAGGTACACAGCGGGGGATATGTATCTCGCTCCCTGAGGCGAGGCAGTGGTGGCTCAGTCCGAAGAGTTCTGCCTCCGTAGTGCAAGCGATTGGGTTCGCATCCCCGTACAGTCCATTGTTGTAAGTGAGAAAGGTCAGGTTTAATATGTGTCAGTTAAAGCTGTATGTGTTTATTTGCCGAGCGGCCTAAGGCGCTGCAGTCATGGACTGTGCGGCTGGTCCCGGTGGAGGTTCGAGTCCTCAAATGGTTCAAATGGCTTTGAGCACTATGCGACTCAACTGCTGTGGTTATCAGTCCCCTAGAACTTAGAACTACTTAAACCTAACTAACCTAAGGACATCACACACATCCATGCCCGAGGCAGGATTCGAACCTGCGACCGTAGCAGTCGCACGGTTCCGGACTGCGCGCATAGAACCGCGAGACCACCGCGGCCGGCGGTTCGAGTCTCCCTCGGGCATGTGTGTGTGTGTGTGTGTGTGTGTGTGTGTGTGTGTGTGTGTGTGTTTGTCCTTACGGTAATTTAGGTCAAGTAGTGTATAAGCTTGTGGACTGATGACCTTGGCAGTTAAATCCCATAACATTTCACACACATTTGAACATTTTTTGTGTTTATTTTATTTATTCAAAACCTTTTCCGGAATAGCCGTACATCAGTAGCGACTAGAACATTTATGGTCAATGGATATTAAAATTCATCATCTACTTACTGCTCTTACAACCCCTTACACAGAATTTCTTGTAGCTGCTACCAAGTCATCGGACTGCACATCGTATGGTTTTCATGCAGCACAGTGCTATGAACGACCTACGGTTTCACCGTTGCGTATCTGTAAGCATAAGCAATCATCGTACATCATACGGACAGTAATACTGTAGAAGACGCCTAGACACGGCCTGTCTTTTATAGGCGCACACATTAAATTTCGTATTGTGGTGACGTGCAGCAGGGTAGGTTGAAGCATCTCCATGTTTACTATTACCCTAGCAACTTCATAGTTTAGTAAGTATGCACCTAAAGAGCTGGAAAGCTCTCGGTGTAACCTACATTATTACTAACCGCACGGTGGCGGACGAATGCTTGTATTTACATAAACGCAACGGTATCGTCATGGATAGTTTTCTGCCTCTGGATCACGGGGTCCCAGGTTCGATTCCCGGCCGGGTTAGGGATTGTCTCTGCCCGGGGACTGGGTGTTTGTGTTGCCCTCGTCATTTCATCATCACCATCATCATCATCATCATCATTATCATCATCATACGTAACAGTGGCTAGACTCGACTGCGACAAAAAAAAAATTGGACTTTGCGAAAATTTGGGATTTGTACGGGCGCTGATGACCGCGCAGTTGAGCACCCCGTAAACCGAACATCATCATGGATAGTTTTTAGCGCGATGTTTACTTTCTGGCATACTAGCCGTAAGGTGCACAGTTCCACTGGGAAGTAAGACTGCATGTACTGCTCTCTTTAGTGATAAATATAAAACAGAGGAAACAATATTTTACTACTTGTATGAGAAGGAAGGTTCTCGAAATTTTGAGATTAAGGTTCTAAGCGATACTCGGCGACTTTCTTCCTCATCGAAGTTTATTGGGCATTTATCATTGAATTTCAAACTGGATAAACAAACAAAGGGCTTAAGGGTCCTTTGAAACTTTTGTCTCCGTTAATATTTCTTGTTAAAGGTGGCATTCCGATCAACAAAACTCAGGAATTTGTCGCCTCTGGGTTTTGCACTTTAAGTGCCTCGTAGGTGAATTATGCTACTTATGATTCTTCTGTTAAGTCTCAGTCTGGCATCTGTCTTTAACACACCCAGATTAGTGTGCCCGTTTTCGACAGTTACTTCTGGACGGTTGACGATTGAGACTAACTCTGCCGATTACTTGTAGATGGCGTAGTTAAGCTGAAACGGTTCTTTTTTTTTTTTTTATTTACGCAAGTCTATAAATCCTACATGTAATTCAGAGTCCTCCGCTACGATTTACTATCCGAAGGAGGTAGGAAGGAAAATTAGGGCTTGACATCCCGTCGACTACGAGGTCACTAAAGGCGGAACACAAATTCGAACTGTTTCAAGTGTGGTGTTCTTTTCAAACGAACGATGCCAGCATTGCCTGGAGTGATCTAAAGAAATCTTAGAAAGCTTAAATATGGATGGTCGAACGCGGATTTGATTTGTCGTCCTCCCGAATGCGCCATCTCTCGTTTTTTTTTTTTATGGATGTATGTGAAGGTTAATCTCTGGGACAGCTGTTACGATTTTGATACGATTTTCACTTATCAATAAACTTCACAAGAAGAGTTTGTGTGTATCTACATCTACATCGATACTCTGCAAATCACATTTAAGTGCCTGGCAGAGGGTTCATTGAACCACCTTCACAATTCTCTATTATTACAATCTCATATAGCGCGTGGAAAGAATGATCACCTATATCTTTCCGTACGAACTCTAATTTCCCTTATTTTATCGTGGTGATCGTTCCACCCTATGTAGGTCGGTGTCAACAAAATATTATCGCATTCGGAGGAGACAGATGGTGATTGGAATATCGTGAGGCGATTCCGTCACAACGAAAAACGCCTTTCTTTTAACGATTTTCAGCCCAAATCCTGTTTCATTTCTGTGACACTGTCTCCCATTTTTCGTGATAATACAAAACGTGCTGCCTTTCTTTGAACTTTTTCGATGTACTCTATCAGTCCTATCTGGTAAGGATCCCACACCGCGCAGCGGTATTCTAAAAGAGGACGGACAAGCGTAGTGTAGGCGCTCTCCTTAGTAGATCTGTTGCATTTTCTAAGTGTCCTCCCAATAAAACTCCGTCTTTGGTTAGCCTTCCCCACAACATTTTCTTTGTGTTCCTTCCAATTTAAGTAGTTCGTAATTGTAATACCTAGGTATTTAGCTGAATTTGCGGCATTTAGATCAGACTAATTTATCGTGTAACCGAAGTTTAAAGAGTTCCTTTTAGAACTCATGTGGATGACCTCACACTTTTCGTTATTCAGGGGTTATTCAGGCTGGTGCGACATCGAAGCAGTTCAGAAGCGGGCTGCTAGATTTGTTACGGCAGGTTCGTACTACAACACGTCAGTGTTACGAAGATGTTTCAGGAACTCACTTAGGAATCCACGGAGGGGAGGCGACGTTCTTTTCGAGGAACACTATTGATAAAATGTAACGAACCGGCATTTGAAACTGACTGCAGAACGATTCTACTGCCGCCGGTCATGTAAGGACCACAGAAACAAGAGAAATTAGGACTCGCACGGAACCTTAGAGACAGTTGTTTTTCCCTCACTCTATTTGCGAGCGTAACACTAAAGGAAATGACTAGTAGTGGTACGGGATACCCTCCGCCACGCTCCGTATGGTGGATTGCGGACTACCGATGTAGATGCAGAACAAGTTCACGGATGGCAGCGTTTGTCGGCTCGTTGCGTGACTTGTTGTGGGCTTCACTCCCGAGCAGCGCCCTGATCGCCTGGAGTCAAAGGGAGGGAGCGGGACGCCGCCACACAGTGACTGCTTGTCAGGGCGGGGTAGTCCGTGCCACCAATCGCGTGGTGTGCTTCGCGTGCTCCATTACACTCCCAACGGTCGCTTCGAAAAAGCGCCCATTAATCGGATCTCTCTCTTCTTGTCAGTGGCAACAGATAGACCGATAGCGGCAATAATTAATAGCGCGCATAAATTATTTAAGCCGCCGCAACGGCGTAAACAAGGGCGTTCGCCAAGTCGGCGCCCTCTGGCTTGCCAGTCACGCAGCCGACAGTACCGGTGGCCGTTTACTGCTGCCTCGCCGGCTGGACATTTCACTGATAACGAGGCGGCTGTGCCCGCACCACGCGTTTACTGCCTCGTATCAACGCGCGCCTCTTAAGTGCTTCGGTGGACGAGGAGGGGTGGAGAGCTCTGCGATGCGTTTGCGTGAAGGAAATCACTTTTTCATCCAGTGCGTCCACCGACTGAGGTGACGCAGTGATAAGACATTGGATTCGTATTTAGGAAGACTAGGTGTGAAATTCCCTTCCCACCATTTACGACGGCCGTTCAGTAAGTGATAATGCAACATTTTCTTTCTGAAATCAAGTCAGTTTCATTCGCGATTCGAATACACCACATTATCCCGCACACTTTTGGCCACAGAATTCTAGTTTAGGCCGGCCGCTGTGACCGAGTAGTTCTAGGAGCTTCAATCCGGAACCATGCTGCTGCTGCTGCTACGGTCGCAGGTTCGAATCCTGCCTCGGGTATGGATGTGTGTGATGTCCTTCGGTTAGTCAGGTTTAAGTAGTTCTACGTCGAGGGGACTGATAACCTCAAGTGTCAAGTACCATAGTGCTTAGAGCCCTTTGAACCATTTTAACGATGACTGGGTGTTGTGTGATGTCCTGAGGTTAGTTAGGTTTAAGTAGTTCTAAGTTCTAGGGGACTGATGACCATAGATGTTAAGTCCCATAGTGCTCAGAGCCATTTGAACCATTTTTTGAACCATTTTAACCATTTGAACCATCCTAGTTCTCAAAATAATCTCCGTTTAGTGCGACGGCCTTACGCCACCTTACTGGGAGGGCCTGTACACCCGCGAGGTACCACTCTACTGGTCGACATCGGAGCCAGCGCTTTGCTGCATTGGTAACCTCCTCATCATCCACGTACTGCTTCCCGCGGATTGCATCTTTCATTCAGACAAACAGATGGAATTGAGAAGTTGCGAGATCCAGGTCACAGGGTGTACGAGGAAGAACCGTTCAATGAAGTTTTGTGAGCTCCTCTCAGATGCACAGCCTTGTATGTGGCCTTGGGTTGTTCTGGAGAAGGTGAAGTTTGTTAGGATTTTGTGGTGACGAACATGCTAAAGCCGTTTCTTCGATTTCCCCTGCAGCAGGCTTAAATGTTGACCGCTGCAAAATGGCTCTGAGCACTATGGGACTCAACTGCTGTGGTCATAAGTCCCCTAGAACTTAGAACTACTTAAACCTAACTAACCTAAGGACAGCACACAACACCCAGCCATCACGAGGCAGAGAAAATCCCTGACCCCGCCGGGAATCGAACCCGGGAACCCGGGCGTGGGAAGCGAGAACGCTACCGCACGACCACGAGATGTGACCGCTGCACCATCAGGAAGAACACCAAATAGTATAGCCGCTTCAGACTCTCAGAAGACCGTCGGTATAACTACACCGTCAGAGGATGCAGCATTGAACTTTTTCTATGGATGAAAGGTGGTGTGGCGACACTCCGTGGATTGCCGTTTTGCTTCCGGTTAGAAGTAATTAACCCATGTTCCATCGCCCTTGATGATGTTCGACAAAATGTTGCCACGATCAGCAACGTAACGCGCAAGCAATTCTGCACAGATCGTCCTTCGTTGCTCTTTTTGATCTTCCGTTATGCGGCGAGGAACACAATGGGCAGGCACCTTCGACTACCCCAGCTGGTGAAGGAGTGTGACAGCACTACCAACAGAGACGTCCAACTGTGCAGCGAGTTTTCTTTTTTGATCTGTCGATCGCCTCGATTGAACGTGTTCGCACTTTCAACATTGCAGGAGTCACAGCCGTCTGCGGTCTTTCGGTACATTGGAGATCGGAGCGGTTTCCACGAGCTTGTTGCCATGATGACAGACGCCTAGCTCAACGACTCAGCGTACTTTCGTTCACTGCCAGATCTCCGTACACATTCTGCAAGCGCCTGTGAATATGTGGGATGCTCTGGTTTTCCGCTAAAAGAAACCCATCTCCGTTACAGATGCCATTTTGAAAGGCTACGTATAGCGCGGCACCTATCGGAACTTAAAGGAAGTATAGTGGCTGGAGCGGCAATATTCCAGGATTCCCACGACAAATTCCGCATTTTTTCAAACGAAATGGCCGAGAAAAAATTATTTTATTACTTATTGAATGCACATTGTCTTGCACACTGAACGTACAAACGTACCCGACACAGGGCAGCAGGGACTTCAGCAATGCTGTCCAGTCCATACGCCATGTGTTTCTTGCTCGTTTCCGTCGGCATTGTTATTAAAACAGCAAGATTTCTTTTCCCATTTTCTATAGTAACGCAATATTTAAAGGCAATGCAAATTATGTGAATAAAAATTACTCTTTTTCAAAGAAGTATGTACACTACTGGCCATTAAAATTTCTACACCACGAAGATGACATGCTACAGACGCGAAATTTAAGAAATTTAACCGACAGGAAGAAGATGCTGTGATACGCATAGCTTTTCAGAGGGTTCACACAAAGTTGGCGCCGGTGGCGACACCTACAACGTGCTGACATGAGGAAAGTTTCCAAACGCTTTCTCATACACAAACAGCAGTTGACCGGCGTTGCCTGGTGAAACGTTGTTGTGATGCCTCGTGTAAGGAGAAGAAATGCGTACCGTCACGTTCCCGACTTGGGTAAAGGTCGGATTGTAGCCTACCGTGATTGAGGATTTATCTTATCGCGACATTGCTGCTCGCGTTGGTCGAGATTCAATGACTGTTAGCAGAATCGGTGGGTTCAGGAGGGTAATGCGGAACGCCGTGCTGGATCCCAACGGCCTCGTATCGCTAGCAGTTGAGATGACAGGCATCTTATCCGCATGGCTGTACTGGATCGTGCAGCCACGCCTCGATCCCTGAGTCAACAGATGGGGGCGTGTACTAGACAACAACCATCTGCACGAACAGTTCGACGACGTTTGCAGCAGCATGGACTATCAGCTCGGAGACCATGGCTCCGGTTGACGCTGCATCACAGACAGGAGCGCCTGCGATGGTGTACTCAACGACGAAGCTGGGAGCACGAATGACAAAACGTCATTTTTTCGGATGAATCCAGGTTCTGTTTACAGTATCATGATGGTCGCATCCGTGTTTGGCGACATCGCGGTGAACGCACACTGAAAGCGTGTATTCGACATCGCCATACTGGCGTATCACCCGGCGTGATGCTATGGGGTGCCATTTGTCACACGTCTCGGTCACCTCTTGTTCGCATT
Organism: Schistocerca nitens; assembly: GCF_023898315.1. Taxonomy (NCBI): domain Eukaryota; kingdom Metazoa; phylum Arthropoda; class Insecta; order Orthoptera; family Acrididae; genus Schistocerca; species Schistocerca nitens. The sequence goes on from NC_064614.1 coordinate 861,140,830, forward strand.
GACGGCACTTTGAAAATTGGACGTTACATTTCAGATGTGTTACGCCCCTTGGCTCTACCCTTGTCGTGTACAGGTACAGCTGCCCATGCAGCTTCAACTCGATACCACAGTTCTTCTAATCGTCTAATAACTGCAGTCAGGTAGTCGTAACTATGGACGCAATGTAGTTGTCTCTGCAAATTATGTGTTTTCTCCGGTAACAGAAATTTTTTTACCTTGTAAATTGCACCAGCGTCGGCTGTACCCAGAGAAAGCACAAACTCTTTAATTTTGTCAAAATTTTCACTCAACATAGCAGCACACACAATCCAACTTCCCCAACGAGTATGGCCGAGCGGTTGTAGGCGGTTCAATCTGGAACCGCGCTACCGCTACGGTCGCAGGTTCGAATCCTGCCTGGGGCATGGATGCGTGTGATGTCCTTAGGTTAGCTAGGTTTACGTAGTTCGAAGTTCTATGGGATTAATGACATCAGCTGTTGAGTCCCATAGTGCGCAGAGTAATTTTTTGAACCCAACGAGTAATGACTGGGAAAGTTGGAAGAGGCAGGCCAGTGGTTTCCTTGTACCCAACAACCGTAGATTCTTCTTCAGGCACTGGACTCGTATTCGGGAGGACGACGGTTCAATCCCGTGTCCGGCCATCCTGGTTTAGGTTTTCCGTGATTTCCCTAAATCGCTCCAGGCAAATGCCGCGATGGTTCCTTTGAAAGGGCACAGCCGACTTCCTTCCCTATCCATCCCTAATCCTATGAGAGCGATGACCTCGCTGTCTGGTCTCCTTCCCCAAACAACACAACCCCTTCTTCAGGGCAGAGATGAATTTATTTGCGACGTCGTATTTGTTCCTTATGGATTCACAAACTCTGTAAAGGGCATGAACGAAGCATGTCACATGCTTCGAGGTCGGAAATAAAAATAGCAATTAGTTAACAGCTGAAATTGTGTATGCAGCCTACTCTGCAAGCACAAGAAGAAGTTGTTCAAATTCGATACCAGTAGGCCACAGGTTTTGGCACTAGTCCATAACTGACTGCTTTATTGTACTTGCATTGACTTTCTGCAACTCATACATTTTTAACAACATGGGCTTAAATTTCTCCCCTGCTAAGGGAAAATGCTTTCATCCACAATGATTCCCACATTCTAATCAAACATTTTCCCCTTGATTCTTTATGGTTTCTTGGTAAACAGGCACCCTGTAGTTTTTTCTTTAAGTACTCCCCTCGGACATTGACTTCTTTGTGTATTTTTCTAGCAATCCGTTGATGGTTCACCTTACTGAGTGGAATTCCTGCTTGTGTAAGAGATGCACACGAATCACTGTTTAATTCCTTCACATTTTGGCTTTTTGAAGCACTCTGTTGGAACGCATTTCGTAATGGAAGTTGCCCCGATGTAGTTGCTTGATGGGTGTTATTCATTTGATGCTTGGAGTTAGAAATGTGTTGCTTGATGTGATCTCGACGGTGTTTTTCATCTAACAACATTCATTAATCGCAGACAGTAAATCGCATAACAGTTCCTCCAGTGTCTATGAAACATTGTTTGAATTCCGTAGCCAGAACAATAAATCGGGCACTGGACACATTTGGCATGATAAGATTTAGTAGTACACTCGTTTAGTTATGTAACAAGAGCTGACACCAGTTAACTTGCTAACTCAATGCGACTGCCATACAATATTCTTGCGCCCACTCACTCACTGGCTGTGAGTGAGTGGGCGCAAGATATATAAAAACAGTTATATATAAAACTCTTATATAAAACAGTTACCAGAACGTTCTCATTCATGCTGGAACTGCAGTCTCAGCGTTTTCTAGTAGGTTCGAGCAGAACCCGGTCTTCATCCTCGGAACTTGGCGGGTGCGGATACTGCCGCCTCTTCGTGACCAGCCTCCACCTCCAGGCGAGCAGATGACGTCTCTCACATTAAAAAAAAATCACATTCACAAACAGCAGGCCACTGATTCTGGTGGGACAGAATCGCTCATTCTCAATTGCATTATAGCGGGCTATTTTATAGCGATAAAGCGAGAGAAAGAGGTTTTGTCGACCACACAATTAATTTCCATTGTTGCAGGTGCGTTTTCAACTCCAGCGCGGCATTTATCGAAAGAGGTAGGCTTATACCATTCGCACGTACATAGCAAGTTGAAGAGTCGTTAATTGAAAGTTAAATATTTTATATTGACTAGAAATCTTATAGAATAAATTGGAATGAAACCTAAAAGAAGAAAAGGGAAAAAGGAGATTATGGACTTGGTTGAGGAGAAAAAAAAGGACATAGGTCCGAAAAAGGGAATAAGGTTCGTAAAGAAATGCCTCTTTTTGCAACTAGTTACAAAATTTCACACTGTGTTATCTTTCCGAACAATTTTAATATACCTTAAGAAAATAGGTACGCACCTAAAAATCCTAATCCTGCTCATCAAACACTCATACACCTATCTGAAAGTGTCTCCAGCAGAGTCCAAGCTGCCATAAAGTCGAATGGTGGACTTACCCCATATTAACGCGTGGATACGTTTTATCAGGTTGTGAAGGTTAACTTGACAAATAAAATCAGTATCCGTTCCTCCTAACAGATTAACAATGAAATGAAGTAATGATTCATACAAATGAAATTAAAAAACAACGAGAACTGGAGTTGGAGGGAGGTTGTGGTTATAATAGAATACGAGGTGTGGCTAGAAAAAAAACCGGACTAGTACTGGTGAAACAATAAAACGAATGCAATAAGGCTGAAAGTCGCGTGGCCTGTCACGTGACTCTCGCTCCGCCTACTGCTCGAGTTTCATCTGCCTCCTGCACTCAGTCTGCCCGTGGCGTCTGTTTTAAGTAGTTGACGTTTTGTCTGTGCGTCGGAAAATGTTGAGTGTACAGAAAGAACAGTGTGTTAACATCAAATTTTGTTTCAAACTAGGAAAATCTGCAATTGAAACGTTTGTAATGTTACAACAAGTGTACGGCGATGATTGTGTATCGCGAACACAAGTGTTTGAGTGGTTTAAACGATTTAAAGATGGCCGCGAAGACACCAGTGATGACACTCGCACTGGCAGACCATTGTCAGCAAAAACTGATGCAAACATTGAAAAAATCGGTAAACTTGTTCGGCACTTTCCTCGTCAACTCCTGTTAACTCAGACACTGCTCTGATTGTTAAACGGCGATCTTGTCGAACAACCCGCTGCTGATTTTTCTTCCCTCGTCCTATTTTCAGATCTCTCTTGTCGTCGATGGGATGTGAAACGTTAGTCTTGCTTCCTTTCTTCCTTAATATTTTAATGGGAAAATGAAAAATAAAAAAGGCAGATATTGACGGTCTTGATGATTGGTTCACGGAAAATAATCAGAGAAATGTGTCTCGCTTTACATTTAAAGAAAGATGATTTCATGAATTCACAAGAGGGGTGAGTGAAATACTGTCAAATGTCCTTTGAAAACGATTATCAGTTTACGCCCTCTACGAATTATCACTGTAGATCATTTAGTCTCGTGATTTATGGAGTTTACTCCGTCCTGAATGTGATTCCTTCATAGGCACTGAATTTTCTTTTGTCAGTTGAACAGTTTAAGAGAGTACCACGAGTTATTTTAGCAATTAAATTTGCTATAAAACATCTTACACTTAGATTTTAGTGTCTAATCATACTCGATATGGTTGGAGGTTAATTAATTTATATATTCCCAATTGGACACATCGAAAACAGAGCTATTTCTTTTTTTGTTGGTTAATGATCGACTAGTAATATTTTGCTAGCGTGAAGAGAACTGACCTCAACTTGGTTTAAACACCAGCTCAATTTGCATTTCCGAGGTCGGTTGCGGAGGAGTTCCTTCTTTTAACAATGTAACAGACATGCGGTTACACAGTCTTCAGTTGTAAAGATTCCAGCTGAGCTTACTCAATAGTTTCGCAATGAAGTTTAGAACTCGTGAGAACTGTAACATTTATTTATTCATTTACTACTCTGAGCTGGTAATTCGTGGCGGTAAAAAGCGTGTCTTAGAACGTTGTTCGCTACAAAACCCTGAAAAGGATATCCGGAAAAGAATGTCTTCCTCTGCGTACAATTTCTCCTTCCCTCGCGGTGTAAGTGAGTTGTAAGCATGTCTCTGGGTGTGGCTGACTAATAGACGCGTGAGTAGAGTAATGGTATCATGGTCGATCGCTATAAGAGGATAATGGCACCATTCCAATCGGCTGATGTACAGCGACTTCGTAATATAGGAATCTGGACACTTGCCGAAACGTTCGTTTCGATACTTGAGTGGCGAAATCAATTCAGTCTAAACACGGGTTGCCAGCATCGCGTTGAGCCGCGAAGCATGATTAAACATCACGCTACTCCGAAGTGAATAAAAGACCCCTGCAGCTGTCTAACTAGTCTCAGAAGGATTCCGAGATCTGACCAATGGACTGCATATATTACACCGCTTAAGTTGATGCACCCGTGAGGGCAATACGGAAGAGCCACTTTAAAGAAAAGTAATTTAACAGAATTAAAAATGCTCCTTTCGTAGGAAAAAAAAGGAAAGGCGAACAGCCGCAGAAGTGGCCGAGCGGTTCTAGGCGCTTCAGTCTGGAACCGCGCTGCTGCCAATGTCGCAGGTTCAAATCCTGCCTCGGGCATGGATGTGTGTGATGTCCTTAGGTCAGTTAGGTTTAAGTAGTTGTAAGTCTAGGGGACTAATGACCTCAGATGTTAAGTCTCACAGTGCTTAGATCAGTCTGAACCATTTGGAAAGCGAATATGTCCTGGGCAGAGTTAGGTATGTAAACGAAGGGAACTAGCTTTTCGCCTTGTCTGGCAACTTCAAAGGCTTATAAATCGAAACATTTTTTACTTGTTAGTATCAGCACCTATGTCATATAAAATAATGCATAGCGTCAAGTGAAGTAACATGATACATGTCGTCATGTCATATAACAATGCATCGTTACAAGTAACGTAACATGACAAATGATGTCATGTCTTATAACATGACACACGCTAGACTTTCATCCAAAGTGACATTTGTCATGTCGTGCGATGTGACACAACGTGCCACTTAAGTTCAGGACGCAAGGATCTCCGCTCTGGGGTACTTCCTGTTATAGATGGATCCCCAGTCTCGGATAGGTCCTATTGTAGATGGATCCCACTCTTTTGACGCACACATATTTTGGTCCATCAGTTCTTACGCCACCTCACCATACAAGTCAGAAAGTTAGTTTTCTCATTTTTCATCCCAAACTCTGCCCAAGTTATATTCGCTTGTTTTGTAGTACGGCAGGAGCATTTTTCAGTCTGGTTCCCAACTTTCACTTGACCATAATTTTGACATTAGGCCGCCATAGCTTAGCAACCGGTTCAGCGTTTCGTTGACTCGAGCGACGACTGGTCAGCTATATGTTTTTTATTGCCTTTCGAACCATGTTATTTATCTGGTAACAACCCACAAAACTTTCACAAAGCAACATAACCGCCACCAATTACAGGTAATTGCCTATCTGTCAACAAAATTTGATCCGATTCGCACAAGTGTGAGACACAAAAGTGGCACGCGATTGAAGCCTCACAAGTCAGATGTTTCTTGCTCGTGAAATCCGACTGACGCTTGACTTTTGAAAGGGGGTTTCGGTTTTATCGTAATAATGAATTTTTTATTTATTCGGATCATTTTAAACCGTTTCAGCAAATCGACATAAGAACGAACTTTACGTGCTACATTTAACTCGACTTTAAACCATTATATCTCTAAGAGGATAAAGATTATAGGGTAAAAAATAATTCGTTTTGACTTTATCCTTTATTTACCTTTGTGCAAAGCTTGAATCGATTCGTGTAAGTTCAAGGCATGGAAGAGGCGCGTTGCTATAACCTGCCAGAAAAACGTTAAACCATCGTATCTCGACAACGGGTAAAGATTGGATAAAAAATTTCGTTTTGACTTTATTCATTTATTTGCCTTCGAGCAAAGTTTTCCGGTTGAAATTTATCTCAGACCATTACTCGATACACCGATGGATCAGATCTGAACTATCAGCCTCGCTCCAGTCCGAAGTTCTTTAAGATTGGGTGTTTTTGCGCGTAAAATGCGAGAGGTGCACATACAAATGATACTATTAGCTGAGCATTAATTTCAGAACAATTAAAATCTTTTGCAAAAGGAAATAATCGGTTCGCACAATTTGCCTGGGCACTAGCTCTGGTTCATCGTTCAAATTTCGCTTAATATACTGTATCATAGCTACAGTAAGACAGATGTTCGAATGGCTTTACAAATGACAACTGGTCCGTACTACACCAAAAGCTTCTCCCCCCATGTTCCTCACTCAAATAGGAACCTAGCACCAAGACCCTCCCATGATTCCCACGCCCGGGTTCCCGGGTTCGATTCCCGGCGGGGTCAGGGATTTTCTCTGCCTCGTGATGGCTGGGTGTTGTGTGCTGTTCTTAGGTTAGTTAGGTTTAAGTAGTTCTAAGTTCTAGGGGACTGATGACCATAGATGTTAAGTCCCATAGTGCTCAGAGCCATTTGAACCATTTGAACCCTCCCATGATCATAACCCCCCTATCCCCCCCTCCCACTCACGATTCTGCGCGTGGTTTATTCAGATGTATTTGTTACAGCGCTTCAGTGATACGTTCGCCACGATTGTTTCGTTCACCAAGCCTCCAGCATCCTGTGAGCTACTGGCTTCGCGATCTGACGTAATGGCTCCACCAAACTAGCGAGTGCTTGCTCACTTAAAGAAACAGTCGCCTATGAACGTGGAATAAGTTGACGCTGTCTCATAGGGACGCATTTCCAAATGCTTTCAAAGTTATTATAATGGAAAAATAACTTGGCTGATAACACAGGAGAACCATGTACTGACTTGAGAGACGTAACTGAGAACACTGCCTCCGCCACAGATGGAACACGACACTACGTACCACAGAGAGGATTGTCGGCCGACCCCTCGACTTCACGTAGTCACCATACGCTCAACCAAATTATTTCGGGCCAAACAGTTCTATAAGGCGCTGCTTCCTTCCAGGACCTATTGAACTTTCTAATCAAAGGTGTCCAAAACCATTGACTACAACAGGAAATAAAGAAAACTTTAGTCGGCCCCGCATGCTCAGATCAGTAATTTAGGAGGAACAAAAACAACTATCCCTGGCGTACACAATAGCCACAGATAGGAGAAACCGGCGCGTTGTGGAGTTGGTAAGCTACTACTGCCGACTACTTATCGCGAGAGAATTCGGTATCTCTGTTGATATTTAAATTTCTTTACCAAAGATTGGTGAATAAGTTCGTTTTTTTGTTTTGCATGCTGGTATTCCGATTGCAATGGATTTATTTATCAATTCTCGTTTTGTATTTCTAGTTCACTGTTGTTGTTTCAGTTTTCATATCGTCCTTTGTCATTTGGTGATAGCGGAGGTGTGCACGCTAGAAAATGGGCTGCCAAATGGAGATACCCCGACTTTTCCGACATAGTTTTGTGTGAGTTCAGTGGGGAGTGAACGCAGCGGAGGCAGTCATAAATATTTGCGCCGTGTATGAGATAACGCTACTGGACAGAACACGGCAAGGAAATATTTATCTCATTTTAAGGAGTATACTTTTGACATTAGTGACTCTCAAAGTTAAGGAAGACCTTCGAGGTTTGATGAAGATCGTTTAAAAGCGTTAATCCATAACGATTCAAATCATTGTACTCGAGAACTGGCAGATGTGATGATCTGTGATCGTCTCACTATCGCGCGACATTTTTACACGATTAGGAAGATTCAAAAATCGGCAATACGGGTACCGCATGTTCTACGACATAATCACAAAGTTCAGCGGGCGGCCATAACTGCACCACTGTTAGCTCGTCAACAGTTAGCTCGTGATTTACACCGACCATTCCTACCCTGTATCGTTGCTGCTGACGAGTGATGGTGTCTTTATGCTAACATGAGGAAGAGAGAGAAATGACTGAGCCCGAACAAAGCAGCAACAGCCGGTAGAAAGACCGGCGCGCATGCACAGAAGAGAATGTTATGCATCTGGCACTACGGCGACGGTGTGGTCTATTACGAATTGCTTCCGCGCGGTGTCACCATCACTGCTGACATATATTGCCAACAACTGAGAGCTCTTGCAGACGCATTCCAATAACAACGATCAGGAAGGCTGCATGAAGTGCTACTACTACACGATAAGGCCCACCAGCTTCTGCTAGATTAACTGATGACGCTATACCGGAGTTAGGTTGCGAAGTCATTCCGCACCTACCTTATTCATCCGATCTCAGATTTTTATCTCCTCCATGTCCGAAAGAACAGGCACCATTGATGACCTGCAGCCTTCTACAACGAAATTAAAATTATATTAATACCTTCAGCTACTGACGGGCGTTGATTTATATCAACGGGGAAAGGTGAAAATGTGTGCCCCGACGGGGACTCTAATCCCGGGATGTCCTGCTTACATGGCAGACGCTCTCTCCACCTTTTTATTTCGGTATTGTTCGTTGCGTTTGGTCGGGACGGACGTCACGAGACATCCTTTCAAGTTGATCGTCGATTTCTTTATTCAGTTTTTTTATTAGAGAGGGCTAGCAGCCCTCTGACGGAACACGCTGAGCTACCGTGGCGGCGTCCACCTGAGCCACCGAGGACACAGAGGATAGTGCGACTGCAGGGACTATGGTGTCGCGCGGGATTAGCCGAGCGGTGTAAGGCGCTGCATACATGAACTGTGCGGCTGGTCCCGGCGGAGGTTCGAGTCCTCCCTCGGGCATGTGTGTGTGTGTTTGTCCTTAGGATAATTTAGGTTAAGTAGTGTGTAAGCTTAGGGACTGATGACCTTAGCAGTTAAGTCCCATAAGATTTCACACACATTTTAACGTTTTGAACATGTAAGTATATAGTTCTGGCAATATCGGCCATGACCTCCTTGTTCTGTGCGGATGCACACATATTCCACGAACTCTTACGGGGCTTGTTAACAATGTCTTCCACAATGAGTGTGTGGTGTGGGACACTACGAATGTAGGGTGTGGACATACGAGTTTTGCGGGAGGTGTGCGTGAGATAGTCCCTGCCGTCTCACTATCCTTTGTGCCCTCGGTGGCTCAGCTGGATAGAGCGTCTGCCATGTAAGCAGGAGATCCCGGGTTCGAGTCCCGGTCGGGGCGCACATTTTCACCTGTCCCCGTTGATATACATCAACGCCCGTCAGCAGGTGAAGGTATTAATATAATTGTAATTTCGTTTTTTCCGCTCTCTGTCGAACAACCTTCAAGGAACTTACTTTCGAGATGAAAATGCGCTCCTAGCATGGCTCAATCAGTTTTCACCTCTAAACAACGAGATTTGTACAGTCGCGGAGTCGAAATGTTACCTCAGCGTTAGCAGACTGATGTAAATAATGAAGGATAATATATTACTGATAACTTAAGTCTCTGTTATGTATGTCTGTTGTCTCTATTAAAGTTATGGGAAAATGCTACGAAGTTATGCACCAACCAAACAGTTTAATAAACTGTCTGAGCTACAAATTTATTTTACAATGTAACTAGTTTCGATCAAAGTTTTCGTGTTCGTATCTGTGTGATTGCGTAAAGAACCTGTCGTGCCCATAGAGGAACTACAGATCAAAGTATTCTGAAGAATTTCTGTCTAATGTGTGACGGAGGTGTGCGAGCTTTTTCTGTCTTTTGGGAGTTGGGTTACCGAACTTGGCACTGCAGTGAAGGGGAGTTCCGCTTTGGGCTGCAGGTCCTCCTCCTCCTGCTCGCCCAGCTGATAAACTTTTCGGCGTCCGGGCGCCCCAGAGACGGGCAGAGGTTCTCCCCCGGCCGCCGGCCGCCAGCATCATCGCAAGTTGGCCAGCCCGCCGCCCGCCTGATTGCTCCCCAGCGGTCCCTCCCTGCTGATTGCTGCCGGCGCTCACAACACGCATCGCCCCGCCGCGCCGGCCGCTTGACCTAACGCCAGCCGCCACGGGCAGTTACTCGTGGCGGACACAGCGGGGCTACAGCCACCGACCTAGTACTTCAGTTCAAGTATAAATGGGACTACCATGATTTAGTTCTATTACTGTTCAATAGACAGGTGAAATACCCTCAGACTTCAAGAAGAATATAATAATTCCAATCCCAAAGAAAGCAGGTGTTGACGGACGTGAAAATTACGGAACTATCAGTTTAATAAGTCACAGCTGCAAAATACTAACACGAATTCTTTACAGACGAATGGAAAAACTGATAGAAGCCGTCTTCGGGAAAGATCAGTTTGGATTCCGTAGAAATGTTGGAACACGTGAGTCAATACTGACCTTACGACTAATCTTAGAAGAAAGATTAAGGAAAGGCAAACCTACGTTTCTTGCATTTGTAGACTTAGAGAAAGAGACGATTTATTCATAGGCGATTCCAGTGTCAATCTCATCAGATAGCATGTACGGCATCTCCATTAAAATCGTCATCACGGTGCCGTCAATCCGAGATGTTTGGGTCTTTTTACGATAGTGCTGGTGTATACAACGTATGAGACTGGCGATATATCATCGGACTTTCGCAAGAACATCGTCAACACAACTCAGAACATACCGGGAGTCGCCAAGTGCGATAACTATTTCACGATCAGTGTAACGGTTTACGCGGTCGAGTTATTGACAAGAATAACATAGAGGAGAATGTTAAAGAAAACTGAGGATGTGTCAGATGACGATCAGTTTGGCTTTAGGAACGGTAAAGGCACCAGAGAGGCAATTGTAACGTCGTGGTTGGTCACGAAAGCAAGAGTGAAGGAAAATCAAGACACGTTCATAGGATTTGTCGACTTGGAAAAAACGTACGATAATAGAAAATGGTGCAAGATGTTCAAAATGCTGAGAAAAGCTGTAGGGAAACGATGGGTAATGTAAAACAAGCACAAGAGCCAAGAAGGAATAATAAGAGTGGGAGACCAAGAATGAAGTGCTTGGATTGAAAAGGATGTGAGGGAGGGATGTTGCCTTCCGCCCCTACAGTTTAATGAGTCTAGAGTACAAATTGAGCGTAAATCGAAGGAAGACGAAAGTAACGAGAAGTAGAAGAAATGAGAACAGCGATAAACTTAATCTCAGGGTTGATGGTCATGAAGTAGATGAAGTTTAGGAATTCTGCTACCTAGACAGCAAACTAATACATCAGGAAGGAGCAAGGAGGACATAAAAAGCGGACTAGCACTGGCAACAAGGGCTTTCCTGGCAAAGTGAACTCTACTAGTACCAAATATACAAGAAAGTTTTGAGCATATAGGATTGAAGCACAGCATTGCATGAAAATGGGATTTGGACTGTGGCAAAACCACAACAGAAAATAGAAGCATTTGAGTTGTGGTGCTTCAGAAGAATTTTGAAAATTAGATCGACAGATAAGGTAAATATGAGGAGGTAGTCCCCAGAATAGACGAGAAGGAGAATACGTGGAAAACACAGACAAGAAGAAGTGAGGCGTTGATAGGAGATCTGTTAAGAGATCGGATAATAACTTCCGTGGTAGTAGAGGGAGCTATAGACGGCAAAAACTGTAGAGAAAGACGGAGACTGGGTTACATGGCCCACGAAATAACTGAGGATTTCAGTTGCAAGTGCGTCCCTGACATGGAAAAGTTGACAGAGGAGAGGAATTCTTGGCGAAAAAAGAACAGGTAAAAGAGTCACAAGGATTGCGCGAACAATGATCTTGTGAAATGTAGTTCGCTCTGTTCGTCCAGAGCTCCAGAATACATGGCGGACGCACTTGATGACGTTGCAGAGAAGCGGGTGGGCCTTCCATAAAGTTACGCATTATTGTTTGACGAACAAAATGCAAGGGTATAACTTAAGGAAACGGAAAAAACCCAATGTTTTTAATGAGGAAAAGCCTTCTCTCTAGTACCATGGAAGTTATACCCTTATGTCTTAATGCATGTTCCTTCATACTGCCCTTTTTTCTGATCAGGACTTTCCATATGTTGCTTTCTTCGCTAAACCTCCTCATACCTTGCCAGTACACCTTGTATTCAACATCCTTTTATACCACCACATGTAAAACGCTTAGAGACTCGTGTTTCCAGTTTACCCACAGTCCATGATCCACTGTCATACAATACTGCACTCCAAACACACATTCCTTTACAAAATACTTGGAAATTTCGATGCCAAGTTAAGCTCTACGTTTCGTATTAGTCGACCTTTTGGTTTGGAGTGACGACTTCGTTAGATTCCTGTTTTAGTCTTCCTCAGTCCGTCTGCCTGGTTATTGTGCCTCCAAATAAGGAGAATTCTTTAAAGCCGTCTACTTCGTGATCCCAAATTTTGATGTTAAATTTTTCGCTTACGCGATTTCTCCTATTACGCATCACTTTTATTTTTCTTACGTTTACTCTCAGTTTACGTTCTATATTCACCAGACTGTTCATTCGATTCAGCAGGTCCTGTAACCCCGCTTCAGTTCTCTGAGAATAGAAGTGTCATTAGCAAATCTCATCACTGGCATCTTCTCATCCTAAATTTTAATCTCATTCATGAACCTTTGTTTTATTTTTCCGTGATTGCTTATTCGACGTGATGACTGAACAGTAGGAGCGAAATACTGCAACCCTGTGTTACCTCCTTTTAATCAGAGCACTTCGTTTTTGACCTGCCATTCCTACTGTTCCTTCTTCGTTCTTGTACAAACTGTACATTGCGTGTATTTCTTTATAGGTTACTCTTAAGTTTCGTAGCTTCGTTCACGGTTTTACACTGTTAAACCGTTTTTGTAGGTTGACAAGTGCCCTGAAGGTGTGCTGATATTTTTCAAGTCTTGCTTCCGTTATCAAGCGCAACGTCAGACATCGTGCTTTTACCTTTACGAAAACTAAATTGATCGTCATCTAACACATTCTCGATTCTCTTTGCAGTTATTCTGTTAATTATTCTTGTCAGCATCTTGGATGCGCTACGGTCGCAGGTTCGAATCCTGCCTCGGGCATGGATGTGTGTGATGTCCTTAGGTTAGTTAGGTTTAACTAGTTCTAAGTTCTAGGGGACTAATGACCTCAGAAGTTGAGTCCCATAGTGCTCAGAGCCATTTGAACCATTTGAACCATCTTGGATGCGCAACACATCGGCGTTAGTTTGGTGTCGATTGTGATGAGAACAGCTAATCACTGAACTGTTTGCAGTAATTCGCTTTCTGCCCTACTTTCCTTTCATAACGAATCCTACTGTTGTTGTAATATGTTGTTCTGCTGTTGACAAAAAAAATTCGGTTATTCAATACTGACAGCTGTAGGCGATTTGTGTGTTTCTCACACAAATTTTATACTTCAAATGCCGTTGAATGCTGCTGAATGTTTCTTGTATTTCCTCTAGAGTATTGCTGATTAGAACAGTTAAGTCAGTGGGAGAGGTAAGGGCCAATCCCGTTGTCAGAAGTGAGTGAGGCGGATACGAAGCCTCGTAGTATCATGTGACTCACGTTCTTGTCCGTTGCAAAACTCTTCTGTGCCCACGAATGTCTTTCTCATGTCATTAGCAATTTGAAAGCCTTGTTGTGGAACCTCGATTAATCGCATTTGTTTTTCTGTCACAATGCCAAGTCGCGCTTCACTGCTACGGCTCGTGCTCTACTCTTCATTATCCACTCTGCAGCCCAGCTAGTCCACTGTGTCACCTCCACGTATCAGAAGACAAAGTGCGTCTGGCGGTGGTGAAGTTTTAACTACGTAATTAATTTTATTGTTTGCTTATGGGTACTTGCGTGAAGTTCTGGGAAACATTGAAATCTCCACGCTATATTACCGAACACGCCACTAAAACAGAAGGCTCTTATGCGTGCTCAATGGCGATGTTACCAGCACAGAGCAGCCAAAGCAAAATGCCGTAGCCCATTTCGTGTTAATTAGTGCTCTGTTCCTTATTGTTCCCGCCGCTCTAGCGGCGTGTTATTACGGTACAACTGCGCGTAGACTGCAACATGTGCCAGGAATTCACAAATACACCGGCAAGCTAATAATCAAATCAATTAAGTGAGTTCGTTTTTTGGGAGTGATAGATAAAACATTATGACCGCCCTTCGTTAAACATTTATGGGCTGCGTCTAAATGTGTTCGAGAGCTCCCCTCCTCGGACAAGTATTTGAGATTACAAGTACCCCGTAATAAAGAGTATCTTACAGTAAACGTTCGCATAGTCGCCAGTATGCAAGTGAACCAAATTTTGAAGACTAAACATTAGAATACAGTACATGTATTCGCACTTGAGAATGTAGACAACCGTGAACTGTGTAATGGAATGACGACAATTTATGCCGGACTGGGACTCTAACCCTCGGGCATGGATGTGTGTGATGTCCTTAGGCTAGTTAGATTTAAATAATTCTAAGTTCTAGGGAACTGATGAACTCCGATGTTAAGTCCCACAGTGCTCAGAGCCACTTGAATTTTTTGGATTCTAACCTGGATTTCCGGTGATTCGCTAGCGGTCGCATTACCACATGACCTTCCGACCACGACTCACGGCCAGACACAAACATCTATATATTGTCATCCATGGGTCTACATCCTTTACTCGTAAGTCTGTTACGTGTATTCCCGTACAGTGGAGACATTTCACTTGGAAGTCGCTCTTCGCTCTGTGTCGGCGGATAAATATAGTATTAAAGTACCTGTGTTATTCGGAAATACGATGCAAAGTTCGTTCGGACATGGATGCACGTAAAATTTAGAACTGAAGGCCAAGAACGACCTACTCGGATTAGAAAGAGTGTAAGACAACGATGCAGTATTTCACCAGTGTCCAGTATGTACATCGAAAACACAATGACGGAAATAAAAGACAATCCCAGGAATGGGATTAAAATTCTGGGTGCAAGAACATCAATTATAAAGATTCACCAATGAAATTACTATCTTCAGTGAAAGAGAGGAAAAATTGTAGGACTGTTAAATGAAATGGACAGTCTAAGAACACAGAGTCCTGACCGAGAGATAATTCTAGAAAGACGAAAATAATAAGGAGTAACAGGAATGAGATTAGCGATAAACTTATCAAGATTGGTGACCGCAAATCACACAAAGTCAATGAATTCTGCTACCTTGGACGAAATAACACATTACGGAAGATCCTAGGAGAACATAAAAGGCTGACTAGGACGGGCAGTGAGGGTATTTCTGGGCAAAAGAAGTTCACTTGCTTTAAACATCGGTTTTAATTTGAGGAAGAATTGCCTGATGTTTGCTGGGAGCACACCATTGTACACGGTCCGTCTAAAATAACCGTTTTATTCCTGGTACGGTAACTACGGTGGCGCCTTGAAGTAACAATGAACAGGTGTGGATGCGACCTGTCAGCTGTGAACAGGCGGCATTAATTAGTGGGCGTGCGATTGTAATATGTCAACACTGTTTCAGAAATCGCAATGGAGTAACGAGTTGAACATCTCCGAATCAAGTGTTCAACACATTCTCCACAACGTCTGAAGAAGAGAAGATTGTTTGCCAACTTCGTCGCGCACATCTTGACCGCCTTAAAAAAACACGCATGGGCACCTGCTGCGACTTCGCTGAAATGAAAAATGCGGACAGTTATTTTATGGAAGAAATCATCATGGGTGACAAGAGTTAGCGTTATCAACACGAACCTACTACAGAACGACAAAGTGCAGAAAGGGTCCTGATGGCTCGCCAAGACCGAAGATTGTCCCAATGTGATGCGCGAGTTGAAAAACACATCAAGAAGGACATTTCTAGCAGTTTCACGTAGTTCTATGCGTTGCAC
Organism: Schistocerca nitens; assembly: GCF_023898315.1. Lineage (NCBI taxonomy): Eukaryota > Metazoa > Arthropoda > Insecta > Orthoptera > Acrididae > Schistocerca > Schistocerca nitens. The sequence continues at coordinate 861,156,594 of NC_064614.1, forward strand.
CGAAGCAAGGGTCGACAGTAGCATACCTGAAGCATTATAACCACCATTTTAACTTTTTCTGTTCTTTTTATAATCCACTCTCGAAACATTTTAGACTACCGCGGTAATGTAGTGAATCATGTACTACGGAAAAACAAGAGAATCGAAGCGCTTGAGATGTGGCGTTCTGTTAGGCGGACTGATACGAAATTATGAAGTCATCCGTAGAAACAGCGAGGAGATGTACCTACGGAAAACACTGGCAAGAAGAAGGGACAGGATGACATGGTATGTGTCAAGACACCAGCTACTAGACGGAGCTATTGAGTGTAAAAACTGTAGAGGAAAATACTGAAACAGGTCTAACGAACAATTATGGATTCTGAGTGCATGTGCGGCTCTGATATGAATTGGTGGGCACAGGAGAAGAAACCGTTGTGGGTCGCAGCAAACCAGTCAAAATCTTGATGAAAAAAACAATGAAAACTAAATGCAAAGTGATAAGAAAGAAAATGTCATATGTGCTCAAACAACGAACACATGAGAATAGTGAAATATCGAATGTAAGGTTGATGTAGCGAAAAGTTATGTAGGATATTAACGAGTGAAGTGAGGTTCCTTCAGGAGGTTATGATTTCTGTGACAAGGGAGCAATTCGTAAAGTACATCTCCTTACCGGTGTCCTAATAATACACTGACGTAAAAAAAAATCGTAACACCAAAAAATTAGAGAAATTTCGGGAATACGTTTGCATAGGTAACATATTTAAGTTGTAATCTAATGGTTCTAATGGCTCTGAGTACTAGGGTGGGACTTAACTTCTGAGGTCATCAGTCCCCTAGAACTTACAACACTTAAACCTAACTAACCTAAGGACATCACACACATCCATGCCCGAGGCATGATTGGAACCTGTGATCGCAGTGGTCGCGCGGTTCCAGACTGTAGCGCCTAGAACCCCCCGGCATATTTAAATGATTCACATTGCAAGACAACAGGTTAATGTGAACGCGAGATAAACCATTTGCAAATTGGGAAATGCTGTAATATTAATAACCGATATAACCGCCAGAATGTTGATTCAAGAATGCAGACATGCATACATTGTGTTGTACAGATACGGGATGTCAGCTTGTTGGATGGAGTTTCATGTGAGTTGCACATGGTCGGTCAATAAAGGGACGGTTGTTGTCTTTGATGTCAGAAATGTGGTAGACTGGAGACAGACGAGCGGGCCGAGGACACATGTCTACACCGTGTAGAGCTTATTATGTTAAGCAGTGGTATGTGGGCGAGTGTCATTCTGTTGGAAAATACTACGGGAAAGATGTTAATGAATGGCAGCACCACAGGTCGAATCACGAGACGGTTTGGCAGTCAGAGTGCGTGGGATAACCAAGAGTGCTCCTGCTGTCACACGAAAACGCACCCCAGACCATAACTCCACATGTAGGTCCACTGTGTCAAGCATCCAGACAGTTTGGTTGTAGATCCTCAACTGGCTTCCTTCTAACGAACACACGGCCATCATTGGTACCGAGGTAGAGTCAGCTTCCAACAGAAAACACAACTGATCTCCACCCTGCCCTCCAATTAGCTCTCGCTTTAAACCTCCGAAGTCGCAAATGGCCGTGGTTTTGGGTCAGTAGAATGCACGCTCCAGAACGTCTGCCTCTGAACTGTCCTTGAAGTAACCGATTTGTAACAGAAGGTTGTGTCACTGTGGTGCCAGCTGCTGCTCAAGTTGCTGCTCCAGATGCAGTACTATGTGGCAGAGCCATAAGACGAACACGATGGTCTTCACTCTAGGTAATGCCAGGTAGCTGTCCGGAGCCCAGTCTTCTTGCGACGGTACATTTTCGAACCACCACTGCCCGCAGTCAGTTACAGTGGCTACATTCCCGCCTTTCCAGCCCTATTAGAAGACCTCATTCAAACTAAGTACGATGTTGATAATAGCGTCACTGTCGCCATAAAGGCATTCTTGGTTAACACCAACTCACCACGTCCAGTCTCAAAGGTAACTAACGCCCACGACCGATACAGCGTGTATTGAAAACAAACCTTATCTGCATCCACATAGTGGCGCTGCAAGGGCCACTCTTTTGCGACTGGCGCGAAATTTGAATATAAACTATATTTCTGATTTAGAAACACACCCACTGCCTTTGGTTTATGTTGTACGTCTTCTTCTAGGTGTTTTGATTTGTATTCCGTTAGTGTAGTTTTAGTACATCACCAGTGTATCTGTTTCAAAACGCTCCTGCGTAACAAGCCACATCGGGTTCTCAGAAGGGCGCAGACTCACGGTCATCTATTTGCGAAGTGCCGTTGCACACACTTAGTGCATTGCTCCACTCCTTGACTCCCTGTCAACGGCGACATGCATTTCCGCTTACCAAAGAGATCACGCGCCGACGACGCGTGCCTCGCGCAGCTGGCGCTTGCGCGACTGCCAGGAGGACCGCAAATGTATTCTCGGCGCGGTTCACAGCTTTCAGCGGCGCGACGAATGTGACGGATGACACGAGTCACGGGCCAACAGTGGCGACACTCCGTTCACTCGCCTCACTACCTGAGATCTTAACTTCGTATTTGGTCATCGAACCTTGTATCAATATGGGCGGTGAGAACTTATAATTTTATAGCCACCGCATGTCTACGAAAAACAACTACCATTTTGTTGGACTACTACATTGACTGGATGCTGGGAGAGTTCGCAGAAATATCGCATGTTTAACACATTTCTCATACACTACTGGCCATTAAAATTGCTACACCAAGAAGAAATGCAGATGATAAACGAATATTCATTGGACAAATAAACTATACTAGAACTGACATGTGATTACATTTTCACGCAATTTGGGTGCATAGATCCTGAGAAATCAGTACCCAGAAAAACCACCTCTGGCCGTGATAACGGCCTTGATACGCTTGGGCATTGAGTCAAACAGTGCTTGGATGGTGTGAACAGGTACAGCTGCCCATGCAGCTTCAGCACGATACCACAGTTCATCAAGAGTAGTGACTGGCGTATTGTGACGAGCCAGTTGCTCGGTCACCATTGACCAGACGTTTTCAGTTGGTGAGAGATCTGGAGAATGTTATGGCCAGGGCAGCAGTCGAACATTTTCTGTATCCAGAAAGGCCAGTACAGGACCTGCAACATGCGGTCGTGCATTATCCTGCTGTAATGTAGGGTTTCGCAAGGATCGAATGAAAGGTAGAACCACTGGTCGTAATACATCGTGGTGTAACAATTTTAATGGCCAGTAGTGTATGCCATCAGCTTGTAAAGGAGCCTTTCTGGATACAGAAAATGTTCGCCTGCTGCCCTGGCCAACACATTCTCCAGATCAAGAACGTCTGGTCAATGGTGGCCGAGCAACTGGCTCGTCACAATACGCCAGTCACTACTCTCGAGGAACTGTGGTATCGTGTTGAAGCTCGCATGGGCAGCTGTACCTGTACACGCATCCAAGCTCTGACTCAATGAGCAGCTGTATCAAGGCCGTTATTACGGCCAGAGGTGGTTGTTCTGGATACTGATTTCTCAGGATCTATGGACCCAAATCGCGTGAAAATGTAATCACATGTCAGTTCTATTATAATATATTCGTCCAATGAATACCCGTTTATCATCTGCATTTCTTCTTGGTGTAGCAATTTTAATGGCCAGTAGTGTAAAATCTTGCGGCTATTTGCCGCAGGCGCGCCCACCGAAGGGGTAACTACAATGATGCGTCTTTTCTGCGGTGCTCTCGATCCTGTCTTCATATAGGAGGATGACAATACACGAGCGTGTCGAACAACGCAAGTGGCGGAGCTCTTGGAACGAGAGAATATGCATGGCGGGTTAATTAAATTTTTGAAAATAATTTATATTTTTCGTAGCTGTATGTACGATTACGTAGTCTCGTAAACGGTAAGCCCTGACTAGTTTTGTACGCAATCTGACTGCATAGAACAACAACAAAGAATGAAATGGAAATTTTCATTAACACAATTAATTAATTAATTAAGTCCCCAGCAACTATAAAACCTACGAAACCAAATCACAAGTATAACTGTTCTGTGTGTGGAAGTGTGATTCAACGTACGCATCTGGCACGGTTCTTCTTCAATAACACAAGAAATTTTCAATATCATTTATACTGAATTAATTAAAGAAAATAGAAATACCATAATTACTCAAGAAAACCAGAATTACATTCTAATACAAGAACACAAGCCAGATGCTTTGTTGACTGAACCTGTAATGACGCATTATTTAAGACACTGAAATAATGAAAAAAACACGGAATATTTTACCTTCATATATATTGATGAAAAGCACTCTAATCATTACAATATCTCCATTAGAACAACATCAGCTGTCTATCCCATCAAACAACTGCATAAAACATGGAACAACCACGCTCTACTACGACATCTCAGCAAACACTTTTCACCACGACCTCTCGACATGAACAGACTACTGCCACATCTCGACACGAACTGCCAGTGGAGGCGGCGGAACAATACTCTCTAGCGCGATCTCTGGCGCTGTGGCTCAGTGTAGCCCCCTTTCATATGCCCCTCCTCCACAGGCTAGAATTTGATGGTACTTTTGCCAGCATTGGTGGTGAAAATACCACCAAATTCGTCCAAAAAGAAATACAGACAAAAATAAAAGATAATATTAAGACGTAAATATCATATAACTAGATAAAATTTTGGCTTTGCACTGACCTTTCAATAACCTAATGTATAAAATACAGTAAGCAATACAAATTCTTTCATACATGTGACTTTACATAATAGTTTACACAATACACAAAAAATTAGTTTATGCAAATGTTCACAAAAATGCTTTTAATTATTCAAAAAAAAAAAAAAAAAAACAAGTAGTTGATAGTTCCAGCAGTAGCACCCAGCAATGGTAAACAGGTGCAAATACCAACAAGTGACATCATTTTAGTAGAATCAGTTCCATTAGTTGCACCCAGCAATGTTGAACAGGTGCAGATACCAACAAGTGACATTATTTCAATAGAAGCAGTCCATCAGTGGCACCCAGCAATGTTGAGCAGGTGCAGACAGCAACAAGTGACATCATTTCAGTAGAAGCAGTCCATCAGTGGCACCCAGCAATGTTGTCAAGTGCAGACAGCAACAAGCGACATCATTTCAGTAGAAGCAATTCCATCAGGGGCACCCAGCAATGTTGAGCAGGTGCAGACACCAACCAGTGACATCTTTTCAGTAGAAACAGTTCTATTACTGGCACCCAGCAATGTTGAACAGATGTTACAACAACAAGTGACACCATTTCAGTAGAAGCAGTTCCATCAGTGGCACCCAGCAATGTTGAGCAGGTGCAGACACCAACAAGTGACATCATTTCAGTAGAAGCAGTCCATCAGTGGCACCCAGCAATGTTGAACAGGTGCAGACAGCGGTCCATAATATTCACTATCACTAACCACACTGTTCATCAGAGTTTATAAGCAGAAATTAAACATGTCCTAGTGGCACCAATCATGTAGAAAAAGTGCAAGTAACAGTCCATAATATTCACTATCACTAATCAGTAAGTTAATCAAAGTTCATTAGCACAAATTAAACATTTCCAAGTGGCACCCATTATGTTGAACAAGTGCAGGTAACAGTCCATAATATTCACCATCACTACTCAGACAGTTCTTGCATGAACAACAGTTTGAATGCACACACAATTGCTTTAACAAAATTATTATCAATGCTCTTACACTAAACATACAAATCATAATAAACACACAAATGATATCAGGTAATTGTCATATTAACTATTACAGTACACAAATAACAGTAAACCTATAATGTTTATGGGTGTCAGTGCAAGCCACAACAAACAAGTAAAATAATATTTAGGAGATAGGTTGGTACCAATTTGGGATAGGGAAAGGAAAACACACAAAACACACTCACTCATCTTTCATCCACATTAGTGCTACTGTGTAACTGAATAGTGTTAACTGTGTAAATGCAATTCTGTCAAAATTTTATGTTCATCATGTGTATCAAGTAGTAGTGGCAGCAATGTATAACAGTCAATAATAGTTAGTCAACGTCATAGTCATCATGTCAAGACCAATGTTTGCCAAGCCAGATCAAAATGTACGGTTGCTGAACAACTGTCAGTGAGTCAAGATATGCAAATGCTTCCTCTCTCAAAAAAAAGTATGTACTGCTTATCGATTTAACAAAGTGTGTGTAGACAATCTTCCTTCTACTTAAGTGTTGTAGTCTGCCATCTTCATCCACCTTGTTCCATATAGACCAACAAAAAAAAAAATATGCTCCTCACTTACTTTACCTCTTATCCACCAAAACTCCAATAATCATCAGCATCACATAATCTTAATACTTCAATAATACCTCTTACGTCGATACATATAAACCTTATCATCAATAATACCTCTTCATTACGTCGATACATATAAACCTTAGCACTAATATCATGTCACTTCCATAAGAACTCTTTCCTCTAGTCAGTCTCTTCGAACAAGTACAGACAAAATCCTAGTGCAAACTTCAATTCAGCATCCCATACAATCCGAAGACACAGTGTCCACACACAACCTCTGTGTAATACATTTTGGTTACCTTGTCCATCATTAAATAAAATAAATGCATATATGCCTTCTAACAGCCTTTAGTTCGAAGAACTTTCAGTAAGTAAGTACGATTACGAAGTGTGAATAATCGTGATATTTCAGTGTGTACACCACTTCAAGAATTACGGCAGAAGCAAACATGTGGAGTATTTCTTGTGTCAAGTGTCACTTGCTATTTCAATTGCTCACGAAGAATGCAGTGTAATAACTGTCAATGGTCTAAACCTAGTGTTGGTGTGTCATGTCGTTAGCTTCCTTCCTATTAGCATAAATTTATACAGATTCCAAAAAACCTCCAGCTTATGTGACTTCAATGCAGTTTCTTATACCAATGTCGTTCGTAGAATTATAGCAGTTCATTTTGTATCTTAAAATATAAAGCACTGAGCGTAAGCAAAACATGCAATAGCGAGTAAACATACCAGTAGAGAACAGAATGTCAACAAGTGGATGCAGCACAATCCCTACAACGAGGCTCTGCCAAGCAAACAATCTATAATTAATACCATAGTGTGACCTAAACTCTATGTTTGTACACAGTATATCAGCATTTCTATATACCAACTTATAGTTATGACAACAAAACAGAAGTGTGTAAATATGCAATCCATACGCACAGCAGCAAACATATATCTTACGTAATAAACAAGTCATTAGCATCATTCAGCATAAGCAAATAAATGTTCATATGTAATCTTAATAAGCAAACATGAAGGCGCAAGCAGATAAATCACAAAGTATAACTTACATACCTAACCACATCAGCACAATTAATCAGTTGACAATTACAATTTAAATAAATAAGCACAGCAGGCACATAATTAAAAAATATGACATCAGTGAAAAGGCAGTGCAGCCAAGCGATGCATAATATACATACGTAACAACCCTGTTCATTAATCAATAATTGTCAAAATCAGCAAATGTACACAAGCACGTCGCTTCACAAGTAAATTCATAGAACATGAAATTTAGCACAAAGTATGAGTCACGTAATCGCAAGCAGCAAATTACATCTAAAATACGTACCTAAGTGGAATTATGTTACCTGATAAGTAAACTCAATTAATAGTTACCCTTTTTAGTTTATTACTTTTTTCTTCGAAATTACATTCTTCCTGAAAATTTTCTCGATAGCAAGTCCTCTTAACGTCGGACACACACAGAATTTACCTGAAGGTCTTAAATATTTTACACAACCGTATCCTGAAAAATACTGAACGTTAATAACATAATTCATTAAGTCACTATAGCTTTATACTGAATTTATGCGGAGAAATTAGACTGTGTATTTGTTTACGGCTGTCAGTGCATTCACACTGTGCGCTCGATCAGCTGTAGGCGCGTGACGTAGGAGGTGATTGTTTGCGGTCAAGGACTGCCTCGTGCGCCGCGCAGACTTGACTGTTGCTTTGAGTCTGTGCCGCCGCCGGAACACGGCGCGGTATCCTTGTATTCTCCGCATGTTTACGTATAACTGTTGGTTTCTCAAAAGTATGTCATTCCACAAAAATTTTAACGTTTGATATATGATGTATTCCCTTGGAGCGTCGAGATTTAAGAGTTTCTACTTCGACAGTGTTATCATGAATAATTTTGCGAATCCTATATGGACCGTTATAAAGCAGAAAAAATTTGCGACACAAGCCTTTTCCTTTATGAGACAAACGATGAGATTTAATTAACACCTTCTGACCAACTGACAAGATTTTTAAACGACCAGGACGTTTAGCTGATTTCTCTCTTCTAGCAGCCGCAGATGCAATATTTTGCAGAGCCAGGTTCACAACTTCAGAATCCCGTAGTTTCCGTGAAGGCGGAAAAGGAACAATTTCAGAAATGCGATTTGACGGTGCTTTGTTTTTTAATATCAGTATAGGCGGTAAAGAAGTTGAGTCATTAGGCAGTTCGTTCAGAATGTTTTGAAAAATATGAAGATACTGATCCCAAGTTCTGTGATTCTGATGACAATAAAGTCGACACAATTTATTGATGTCCTTCATCCATCTCTCTGAAGCGTTAGATTGAGGGTGAAAAAGTGAAATGAAAATTGGTTTAATCTTACGACGCCGTAGAGTACGAAGCCTAATTTTAGAGCGAAACTGTGATCCATTATCTGATATAACCTTATCAACATGACCAACTTCTTTAAGAAAATGTTTGATGAAAGCATTAGATACTGAACGAGCTGTTGCTTTGCGTAACGGTGTAAAACACACATTTTGATGTCAATTCCACTGCTACGAAAATGTACGCAAAACCATTAGTAGAACGAACCACTGGACCGAACAAATCGACTGCAGCCATGTCCTTTAATTTTGCTGGAATGATAGGAAACAACGGTGCTCTGTGAGAAACAGTTGGCGGCTTAGCCTTTTGACATAATTTGCATTTGGCAAGAACAGATCGAATACGTTTTTCCATATTACTGAAGTAGCAATTTTCTCGCAATTTATGAAAGCATTTTCTGGGACCAAAGTGCGCATAACTGAAATGTGTATACCAAATCAATTTATTGACCCACTCATCAGGAATACAAACTAACCAAACAGAGTTGTCGACCGATTTCCGTTTAAAAAGAATGTCATTGCGAACTAAATAATGCTGTCTAATCGCTACGCTTTCCTTTCTCCTCCACTTCTCCTTAATGTCCTTCCAGATTGGATCCTTATTTTGCTCCTTAGCGATGTCCTGGAGCGAAGACGAAATAAAATTCTCAAACGCAACACCTTGAATGTACATCAGACAATAATGGTTTTCTTTGCAGTACTCTTCAGCACTTTGTTTCAAACCCATAGGTGCACGTGATAAAGCATCAGCAACAATATTTGAAGATCCCTGTATGTAAACAATACTAAAATCAAATTCCTGTAGATACAACGCCCATCGTGACAATCTGCCATGAGTTAATTTTGTCGACTTAAGAAATTCCAGAGCTCGATGATCGGTGTAAACCTTAGTATGTCTGCCAAACAAAAATGTGCGAAATTTTGTGAAAGCCCAAACAACAGCCAAAGCTTCAAGTTCCGTAATCGAATAATTCTTTTCGGATTTAGAGAGAACACGACTTCCAAATGCAATAGTCTTCTGTACTACAACGCCGTTTTCTTCTATCTCTTGAAATAAATGTGCACCTAGGCCTTTGTATGATGAGTCCGTCGCCAAACAAAAGTCTTTAGATAAATCCGGATGTGAAAGAAGTGGAGCAGCAACTAAAGCATCACGAAGTTGTTCAAATTCTGACTGAGCTTCCTCATCCCAACACCAATTAGAATTCTTTCCAGATAGTTCACATAAACGAGGTGTGGCCAAATCATCCAATCTAACAAAGCGTCTAAGAAAATTACAGACACCAGGGAAACTACGAACATCACGTTTTGTGGAAGGAACAGCATAATTACGAATAGCGTCTAGTTTCTCTGGATCAGGAAGAATACCTTCTGTAGAAATAATGTGACCGAGAAATTTCACCTGTGAACGACCAAATTCAGATTTTTCCAAGTTCACCGTAATGCCAACTCTTGCAAAAATACGTAATAATGAATACAAAATTTTGTTATGCTCACTCCAAGAACGTTTAGCAATAAGAATGTCGTCAACATATGAAGTAATATTGTCACGAAGATAAACAGGTAAAATTTCATTTAAGCTACGAATGAGTGCTGCTGAAGATACAGTAAGTCCAAACGGTAATTTCCGAAACTGGTAACAGTTACCAAAGGCTAAAAAGGCAGTGTATTTTCTACAATCAGGGTGGAGTTCTATTTGCCAAAAACTTGCGCGCATATCAATCGTGGACAAAACTTTAATTCCATGGAAATGTTGAAGAAGTTCATCTAAATTTTGTGGACGGTCAGTTTCAGGAATGATGATATTATTTATCTGTCTGGAATCCAGAACCAAACGAATTGACCCATCCTTTTTAAGAACAACGTGTAATGGGCTGGTATAAGGACTGACTGCTGACTCAATAATGCCCTGATCTAACATGTATTGAAGTTCATTCTTAACCTTGTCTCTGTAAGCCAAAGGAATAGCGTACGTTTTCCCCCGAAATGGTGTGTGTTCTTTTACTTTAAATAAATATTGTAAGCCTTGTATAGTTCCTGTGTGATGACTAAACACTGTAGCATGTGAAGTCAAAATGTGGTGCAGCTCTTCTCTTGCAACGTCATCTGGCACTTCAGCTTTCTTAACCTTTTCATTAATTAATTCTTCGCTATTAATTATATCCTCCATCACGTCTCTGTATCTATTGTCATTGTCATGAATAAACACACTGTCGTCATAATGCTCAACGAAAACATGAGAAGTAAGAAACCTTAAACATTTTGTATCTGATTCAGATCTTGCTAAACACTAGAAAAATTTCAAACATTTCGGCATTCCGGCAACAGTCAAATTCACACTTCCTTCTTTAAAGTTCAAAATTGCCTTATGTGTGTTAAGAAACGCCATACCTAATATAATTTGTGTGTTGAGTAATGGAACAATTATAAAATTAGCAGAAAATTCGTATCTTTGACAAATGAAATTTAGGTTGGTCTGTTGTTTAATTTCCACGCTTTTTCCAGAAATCGCTCCTCGAATTGTAGTTTTAGAAATAGGTAACACAGGACAGGCAATAGTTCTTTCACATATACGAAAAACTGATTCACTAATGACGTTCAATGGGCTCCCAGAATCTAAAACTGCAGTGAACTTATTCTTACCCACACATACTTCAATAACAGGATGTAAAAATGCGTCTACATTATTTTCCTTTTCGTCTAGCAAAATGTCTCTCATGTCTTCCAGGCGTACGTAGTGTAAAGTCGTAGTGTCATTACTTTCTGATCCGTCTATATTGCCGCCAGAAGCCGAAGCTGCAAGTCATTGTCGATTGTTTGCGTCACGTCTTTGATTATTCGCGTCATTTCGCGGATCAATTTCTACTATTTGCACTTGTCTCTCTGAAGTTCTGTCACGTGGAGGATGCCTCCTGTCTGTTAGATGCAAATTCTTGGTTGTGTCTGTTATTAAAATTTCTGTTTTCCTGTCTGTCTGCATAACTACTTCTTGTGTAATTTCGACTGTCACTTCTGAAATTACTGTTAGCCCTACTACCCTGGTTATTTCTGTAGTAAGAATTTATATTACTGTATAGATAATTTCTGTCTTGATGATACCGATTACTGTTTCCGTATGATTGATCATTCCGGTACGAATTACCGTTATTATAATTGTCTGTGTAATTTCTGTTAGAACGTCTGTTATTGTCATAAGGCTGGTATCTATTGTCCTGTCTGTTACGTCTGTCATTCTCAAAGTTACCCATATAACGCCCGTTCCGATCACTATCCCTTTTCTCTGAAAATCTATTATAATTACTGTTACTGAAAAAATTACAAGAAGTCCCGTCGTCGTTGTCATACTCAAGTTCTTGTAACAAAGTCTTAAAAGTCTCAATGTCGTCTTTACATCTTCCGGCTAAAGCAATTTGTCTTATGGATTGTGGCAGCTTAGTTAAACAAATGCGAATTAATTCAGTCGGGCTATAAGGGTTGGACAGGAACTGATTCTTTCGAATCATGTCTTCAAAGTATTCTGCCGGTGTGCGGAAATCAGACTGTTTAAAATTACGCTGCATAATCAGACTATGTTTGACTCTGTCTTGTGTGTTTTCGGACCAATATGCCGATAGAAATGCATGATAAAAATCATTCAGGTTATTACAATCTCTAAGGAGTGCGCGCATCCGCGTCGCCGGTTCGTTTTCTAAATATCCACACATAAATTCCAGTTTGTGACTTAGTGGCCAATTTGGTGGGAGTGCATACATAAATTGATCTAACCATGCACATGGATGTATGTCATTCTTAGAATTGCGGAAGATCTTAAATTTCCGAACAGTCAAAAAGTGTTTATAGTCAAAGTTTTCGCCTCGTGGCGACAAAGACCTACCGCGTCTGTCCCAGTTTGAATGTCGATTATTGTCAAGTTCGCGCGCCTGGCGCTCTCTTGTTGCGTCCCGTAAATGAAACAAATTACTTTCTTCAAACCCCTCTGCTACCTGTGATTCTAAATTTCTTTTTCTGTCTTTTCCTACAATTTCACCTTCGATTTGTTTGACTTGCTTTCGTAATGCCTCAACTTCCTTTTTAACGCGTTCATTAAATTTTCCCTGATTTTCAACATGCTTATTTGTTCTGGTACTCTTCGGTTTCTGCAAATGGTAATTGAGCTGTATCATCCGAATCTCTGTCCCCATGTAAACTAAGACTTGTAAATTTATCTGAAATCTCTTCAACTCTTTCCGATAAGTCACCTATTTTTTCTTTCTGTTTACTTACGTCTTCCGTAAGTGTCGCGACTCGGGTTTCAGTATTGACACATTTGGTAGTTAACTGTTCATATTGTTGTGTTAGATTATTTATTCTGTCATTTGGTACGGATTCCTCGATTCTCTCAAATATTTCTTCTTTATCATGTGCACGTTGTAAATTTAACTCTGAAAATTTTTGTACTATCACGCGATCTCTTTCTTCCTGTTCTCTATCTTCTTCCCTTTGTCTAATCTCTACTGCAATTAATCTATTATTGTGAGAATTCAAAATCGGTTGTACTTCTTCTCTAATTTCTTTCTTTAATTCATCTTTCATGTTTTTGAAACATGTCCCTATTCGTGAATCTAACCGTGTTTCCATTGTTTCCATCTCTGTTTTAATTGTTCCTATTTGTGATCCCAACTGTGATCCCAGTGAGTCTAACCGTGTTTCCATTGTTCCCATCCGTGTTTCCATTGTTCCCATTTGTGAGTCTAACCGAGATCCCAAATTTAATATTGCACCCATCAACTGCTCCATATTAAATGGTTCAAAATTCTTTTCGCCTCTAACATTTCCCGCAAAACTAACTTCCTTCTGCATAGCCATAAAGCTATCTGTGTTCGATACTATTCCAGAGTCTTCTGTCGTTAATCTCGGATTCTGTGAATTTTCTGATTGAGAAAAATTTTGAAATGGTTCCGGACTATTTTCCCGACTTATTAAATTGTTTTCCACTTCATTATTCATGATACTGTTTTCCTCTGTTGGTGAGTTCGCCATGTTAACAATTTCGTCATTCTCACTATCCATCATTTTTGCCTTTTTCATCGATCGCGTAATCATTTACAAAACATACAAAACTCGTCACTGTACGAAAATTACACACAATGCCTCCTTATCTACAAACAATACCATTCACACGAAATGTTTCCCTCAAACACGATTAACGAACAATTGAAATAATTGCACTAAATTGTCAAACGCGTATACAAGACAACAAAATTAAATTTTGAAAAAAAATACCATTAGAAGAATGACAATTACCAAATCAACACATGCAAAATAGACTACAATTACTAAACTACAAATTACTACAACAATACTACTGTCTACTATTTTTACAATCAGAAGAATTCCAAGGGACGATCCGAAGCAGCGGTCGCCACGTGCATGGGGGCTTAATTAAATTTTTGAAAATAATTTATATTTTTCGTAGCTGTATGTACGATTACGTAGTCTCGTAAACGGTAAGCCCTGACTAGTTTTGTACGCAATCTGACTGCATAGAACAACAACAAAGAATGAAATGGAAATTTTAACACAATTAATTAATTAAGTCCCCAGCAACTATAAAACCTACGAAACCAAAGCACAACTGTTCTGTGTGGAAGTGTGATTCAACGTACGCATCTGGCACGGTTCCTCTTCAATAACACAAGAAATTTTAAATATCATTTATACTGAATTAATTAAAGAAAATAGAAATACCATAATTACTCAAGAAAACCAGAATTACACTCTAATACAAGAACACAAGCCAGATGCTTTGTTGACTGAACCTGTAATGACGCATTATTTAAGACACTGAAATAATGAGAAAAAAACATGGAATATTTTACCTTCATATATATTGATGAAAAGCACTCTAATCATTACAATATCTCCATTAGAACAACATCAGCTGTCTATCCCATCAAACAACTGCATAAAACATGGAACAAGCACGCTCTACTACGACATCTCAGGAAACACTTTTCACCACGACTTCTCGACAGGAACAGACTACTGCCACATCTCGACACGAACTGCCAGTGGAGGCGGCGGAACAATACTCTCTAGCGCGATCTCTGGCGCTGTGGCTCAGTGTAGCCACCTTTCAAATATTCAACGTATGGACTGGCCAGAAGGTTCCTCCGGTTTAAATCCCATCGAGAACGAATGGTATGTTGCTGGAAGACATGCACAGAGGTGACAAAAGTCATCGGATAGGCACATGCACATGTACAGATGGCGCCAGTATCGCGTACACAAGGCATAAAAGGGCAGTGCGTTGGCTGAGTTGTCATTTGTACTCAGGTGAGTCATGTGCAAAGGTTTCCGACGTGATTATAGCCGCACTGCGGGAATTAACGTGAAATGGTGTTTGGTGCTAGACGCATGGAACACTCCATTTCGGGAAACGTTAGCGAATTCAATATTCCGAGATCTACAGCGTCAAGAGTGTGTCGAGAATATCATGCATTTCCGCCACCACAGTGGTCGATGGCCATCACATAACAGCAGAGAGCAAAGGCGTTTGCGTAGAGATTTCGGTGCTAACAGACAAGCAAAACTGCGTGAAAACCTACAGAAATAGAAGTGAGGCGCTGTCATAACGTATCCGTTATGACAATGGTGCAAAATTTGGTTCAAATGGCTCTGAGCACAATGGGACTTAACATCTGATGTCATCAGTCCCCTAGACTTAGGTTAGTTAGGTTTAAGTACTTCTAAGGTCATCACACATATCCATGCCCGAGGCAGGATTCAAACCTGCGACCGTAGCGGCCGCGCGGTTCCAGACTGAAGCGCCTAGAATCGCTCGGCCGCTGCGGCCGGTGCAAAACTGGGCGTTAATGGACTCGGAAGCAGACGATCGACGAGACTGCTATTGCTAACAGCACAACACCGTCCGCACCACCTCTCCTGTGCTTATGACCATATCGGTCGGACCCTAAACGGCTGGATAACTGTGCACTACGCAAGCTGTTGGTGGCTGCGTAATGAGGAGAGCTGTGTTTACACGGAATAGACTGAGTGTTGTGGTCCAACTGAACCAGTCATTCAATGAAAATAATTATCCTAGGGTACTTCGAGGCCATTTGCAGCTTTCCATAGATATCATGTTCCCAAACAACGATGGAATTTTTAGGGATGACAATGCACCATGTCACCGGGCCACAATTGTTCGAGAAGACTTAAACATTCTGGACAGTTGGAGCGAATGATTTGGCCACCCACATCGCCCGTCCTGAATCCCGTCGACATTCATGGGACCTAATCGAGAGAACAACTCTAGCGCAAAACCCTGCACGATTATAGACGCAGTACGGCTCAGTATTTCTAACGGGGACTTCCAACGAATGGCTCTGGGCACTATGCCACTTAACTTCTGAGGTCATCAGTCGCCTAGAACTTAGAACTACTTAAACCTAACTAACCTAAGGACATCACACACATCCATGCCCGAGGCAGGATTCGAACCTGCCACCGTAGCGGTCGCTCGGTTCCACACTGTAGCGCCTAGAACCGCATTCCACTCCGGCCGGCCACACACACTATTAAGAAACATTTTCCGCCCCTTTTAATGTCCAAGGAACCATCACAAATCGCCGTTACTTTAGTATAATTATTGTCATTTCTTCCCGTACCTTTGGCGTATTGGGGTAGTTATTTCTGTATATGGTCCAAGATTCATCGAGTTATCTTACTTGGCAGTGATACGTTAGGAGAAAGTTACTTTTGTCCTTAAGTTTTGCACACCATTGCATATTTTGTAAAATGATCATTTCCTGCTAGTTGGCAGTTATTTGTAACATATCTCCAAGTCCCGAAGTCATTAGAAATAAGTCGCTTACTAAGTTTTCATGCCTCAAAAGATTACAAAAATCTGACACTATTCAGTGAGAATATCGCTAGTGCCCACTACTTAAAATTGTCATTTTAAATTATACGCAATATGTTATTTATTGTGTGAATTCAGTAACTAAAATGCGTACCTGTACACATTACCGTGCATAAGAAATACAGTTATTTTAAATGAAAATATTATTTGCTTGGGACTGAAGGGGCTACGAGATAAAACTGATTTACATTTGAATTCTGGTATGTCTCATAACACTTCTGATATACAGGGTGTTACAAAAAGGTACGGCCAAACTTTCAGGAAACATTCCTCAGACACAAAGAAAGAAAATATGTTATGTGGACATGTGTCCGGAAACGCTTACTTTCCACGTTAGAGCTCATTTTATTACTTCTCTTCAAATCACATTAATCATGGAATGGAAACACACAGCAACAGAACGTACCAGCGTGGCTTCAAACACTTTGTTACTGGAAATGTTCAAAATGTCCTCCGTTAGCGAGGATACATGCATCCACCCTCCGTCGCATGGAATCCCTGATGCGCTGATGCAGCCCTGGAGAATGGCGTATTGTATCACAATCGTCCACAATACGAGCACGAAGAGTCTCTACATTTGGTACCGGGGTTGCGTAGACAAGAGCTTTCAAATGCTCCCATAAATGAAAGTCAAGAGGGTTGAGGTCAGGAGAGCGTGGAGGTCATAGAATTGGTCCGCCTCTACCAATCCATCGGTCACCGAATCTGTTGTTGAGAAGCGTACGAACACTTCGACTGAAATGAGCAGGAGCTCCATCGTGCATGAACCACATCATGTATCGTACTTGTAAAGGCACATGTTCTAGCAGCACAGGTAGAGTATCCCGTATGAAATTATGATAACGTGCTCCATTGAGCGTAGGTGGAAGAACATGGGGCCCAATCAAGACATCGCCAACAATGCCTGCCCAAACGTTCTCAGAAAATCTGTGTTGATGACGTGACTGCACAATTGCGTGCGGATTCTCGTGAGCCCACACATGTTGATTGTGAAAATTTACAATTTGATCACGTTGGAATGAAGCCTCATCCGTAAAGAGAACATTTGCACTGAAATGAGGATTGACACATTGTTGGATGAACCGTTCGCAGACGTGTACCCGTGGAGGCCAATCAGCTGCTGATAGTGCCTGCACACGCTGTACGTGGTACGGAAACAACTGGTTCTCCCGTAGCACTCTCCATACAGTGAGGTGGTCAACGTTCCCTTGTACAACAGCAACTTCTCTGACGCTGACATTATGGTTATCGTGAACTGCACGAAGAATTGCCTCGTCCATTGCAGGTGTCCTCGTCGTTCTAGGTCTTCCCCCGTCGCGAGTCATAGGCTGGAATATTCCGTGCTCCCTAAGACGCCGATCAATGGCTTCGAACGGCTTTCTGTCAGGACACCTTCGTTCTGGAAATCTGTCTCGATACAAACGTACCGCGCCACGGCTATTGCCCCGTGCTAATCCATACATCAAAAGGGCATCTGCCAACACCGCATCTGTAAACATTGCACTGACTGCAAAACCACGTTCGTGATGAACACTAACCTGTTGATGCTACGTACTGATGTGCTGGATGTTAGTACTGTAGAGCAATGAGTCGCATGTCAACACGAGCACCGAAGTCAACATTACCTTCCTTCAATTGGGCCAACTGGCGGTGAATCGAGGAAGTACAGTACGTACTGACGAAACTAAAATGAGCTCTAACATGGAAATTAAGCGTTTCCGGACACATGTCCACTTAACATATTTTCTTTATTTGTGTGTGAGGAATGTTTCCTGAAAGTTTGGCCGTACCTTTTTGTAACACCCTGTATTAGAAGAGCGATCAAGTATATTTGTTGCTTCATAATATGCCTTTTTTTACAAGGTATAGAGTAATACATAAATAGTGAGGGTTATTTTATGCATAGTGGTATACTGTATTTCTGAACAAGTTTTGAAATTTGTAACGTAAAAAAGATTGTAATTTTGTCATTAGTATTTCTACTTGTTTAAATATATATCCACAGGATACGTCAGCGATGTGTGCCACTGTTTTATGCTGTGATTATTTTGTATCTAAGAATAAAACTGCCCAGAATACTATTCCATAGGGCATTAATTAACGTCCCAGGCAACCTGCCCAAGCATTTACTGTACCTCATTACTAGTGCATCCGCTATTCCTGTAGACGAATTTAGCAGGCTGTGAAGTTGCAGCGATTTCTCTAGTTGTTTCGGCATTTATTGTGTGATTAGAATCTGTTAAGTCAGCGAGTTGCCTAAAACATTTAGTCTATTGTAGTCTTGCAAACATAGGTGGCACATGACATTCTGCGGAAGAAGTGTTAGATCGTGTTAGTCTGGTATGAAATGAGGGTCACCGCTTAGTTCAAGGCTATTTGAAGCCTAAGTGGAGATTTACGGTAGTATTCTTAGCAAAAGCAAATGCTCCCGGTCACTAAAATATGAATGTTTTATCGATTTAATTCTGTCTGCGTATTTCGCTGTTGCAGCAGGTATGGTGTGTTTTAGCTGAAGCTCTTATCACATTGATATTACAGCAGGTAGTTACAGAACAGTCAAACAGGTACGTTGTATTAAAGTTGCAGATTTTTCAGCACAGTAATTACGCTATAAACTTAGGTTCCAAGAGACTGCACATAGGTGACACTGTCATAAACTGAAATGTTTTTAATGTCGGTGAGTACAGTGAATAGCAAAGTGACGCGATAACATTGTCGTATAACATTTTTCACTGGACGTTTCATGTTTACTGACTGAATGTCTGATTTGAAAATAGGATCCTTTTGTGTCCTCTACTAGTCATACGGTAGAATAGGTGACAGTAATACCTCAGGAATTTATCCATCCATTCTTTCATTCTAGAGTACGACTTGCAATTGAAAGTAAAGGTTACCAGCGTTAAAAAAGTAACAAAATAGAAAAACGAATTGTTTATGCGTCAGTATTATGGATTTGTGATTAGAAAATTTGTTGTGGTTTTTCCTCTTCTTTTTCCCTCCATATTCCTGTTGATACGCCCGCTGGGCAGAACAGGTAATTAGGATTGTGGGAAGGGCCAAGTAAGGTTGGGGCTGTTTCACCTTCTAATTGTAATTTAATAACACTTTTACAACCAAAGCGGCACGTAGCCGGACCTTTACCGAATGCAACTCTTTCACGGCTGAAGGCCTGCAAACAAGAAATCTTAACAAATCAACAAAATAAAAAAGTCCAATTAAGATAACAATAAAACAATTACAAAAACATCACAGCAAGGTGGATAGAACAAACACATACAAGGTGCAATACCAAAGTCCGAAGGCCACCATTAACATTCAAAATTTTAGATTGTCTTACCATAGACTTTTAAAGGCAGAAGGCCATAATGTTTAAGATTGACAGATAAAGAATTAATTTTGCAAAATTTTTGCACTCAGAAGCCTCCAGGGAGATCTGTCTGCCCTCGCTCACTTAGGCGAGACAGGTAGTGAGCCCAGCTACACTTGATCCGTCGGAACTCAACCATGAGACACAGCCACAGACCGACCGACACTACTACTTGCTCCCCCCCCCCCCCCCAATCAGTACATGTGAACTTAAACAGAAAAGGCTACAAACTTGATAATCGACAATGGAGTATGTATTAGCTGTCAAAATTATACACCATGTTGAACAGCGACAACAGGTGAGCAAAGGACGCTGCCTGAAATTACGTTAGTGGCCTGGGCAAGTAACCGGAACACTAACGGCACTAGGCATAAAATTCCACTGGTGTACTCGAATTTTAGTCAACCAAAATAGTTAATTGCACCGCATGGCGGCTAAATTTCAGCAGTAGAAACACTCTGTTTTACTCGCAGGAAAACCTCCCAACTGCAAACCATCGAAACGAACCACCACAACATGAATGGACGTGGCTTGAGTAGTTGAAACCACTACTCAACTTTGACGACCTGGGTCGATGAACCACGAAGCTCGTAGCCATCGGACAGCTCCACACACGCTGCGACGATGTTCAGGGACTGCCAGCGGACCCAGCCGACTGCACCGCGCGGGGATAACTTCCCTGGTCCGCAATAACCGACCGACTCCTCTCAGAATGCCGACAACATCTCAAATAGTCATCAGTGGCAATAACACCAACTACACACACAACCTGACAAACACTTGCACGAAGACCTGAACGATATGGAACAGTAACTAAACATGCACGAGGACGAATCGGGAGTCGATGCGCGAGCGCGCTCGCGCACACACACACACACACACACACACACACACACACACACACACACACACACAGCCGACTCATCGGCGAGCCAAAACGCATCGTCCGGTAGGACGATCCACCGACGATCCAACAAGACCGTGGCCCAGCTCAAGTGCTACGTGGCGGCAATGGCCTGGGGACCCATGTCGACGCAGACCTCACTGCTGCCCCAACCGACTGCAAAATGCCGCATTGCAACTCCCCGACCGGCAGGTCCGGACTGCGCTCCAACTGACTGGCAGACCCGACCTCGCAACCCGAACTCCCGCCGAGCTGTCCTACGACAGACAACCACCGGGAAGTAATAGCAGTCAAGCAAAGATACTACGAGAGGGAATATATCGATACCCGCTGCTAACGCGGCTCACCGTCAGGCAAAGCAGCAACTCAGTGAGAGTAGTAATTTAAATTAACGTAGTAAGGTGAAAGTACGTTAAAAACAGGGTGTAAAATACATGATGGCGGGAACACCAGCCACGCACGGCTCACCTGTATTTCATGGTAGTCAGTCTTTATCGCTTGAATCACTATAAATTAACAGGTCCAACAATCTATTCCCACGTTATGGAAAGTATTTCATTATCATTTCAGCTTCCCACATATTGAACCTAATATATTTCCATTCCACATTTATGTAGATTTGTCATGAGTTGGGGCCTTACTGCTGTCAAATAATTGTGAAACTTCATAGTAGATGATCATCAGTTGTTCATTTTTACGCTCAGTGCTACAGGTTTCCATCAGTAGACCATTATCAAGCCGAAGCAAAGTGTAACCAGGTTGTCACACAACATTTGAAGTGAACAGCTTCGATGTAGGCAGAAAAAACATAGCTTCTGATACAATAAATAATATGCAAAAGACATAGTCATGCAGGACACGCCCATAAGATGATCGTACACGATGGTCGTCTTGTGTGCGTCTCCTGCATACCTGTGTCTTTTGCATATTATTTATTGTATCAGAAGCTGTGTTCTTCTACATACATCGGAGTTGTTCACTTCAAATGTTGTAGTGAAAAGCTTCTTACCCTTTTCTTTGGCTTGATAATGATCCAGTGTTTGAAACCGGTAGCACTGATCATAAAAACAAACACCTGATGGTTGTCTACAATGAAATGTCATCCGAATTTATTTGTTCACTAGGATTTTAACATGGTCTAAAACGATGACTTGTTATTTGCATCATATTCGCCTTATTAACTCCTGTACAAATCGTATGTGGCATGACCTGAAATTTATCGCTACATACCTCTGCAGCAGGCTGCGAACGGATCTAGGTTATGGTAAGAAGTGTGAACTCCTACACGACACCTTTCACACGACCCATCAGTTGCGTCCAAACGGCACAGGTTTAAGAAATTTTCATTTTGTGTGTAGCGTTCACGTATTTTCGTAGTTCACGCACTGTTTTGGCATAAACAGTATCCTCATAAACTTAAAAAGTCGAGGAAACTCCAGTGCAAGTGTAACGTTTCTTGGAAAAATGTCGCAACTTCAGCAGCCGGCTTATGAAACTTATTATGCAGAATAACGAAGACATTTTGTCGTATATTTAAAACTGTCCCACACCTCAATTTCTGCGTAACACGTATCTGTCTGAGGTGACTAGGCTACTCATTAGACACAATAATCCCACAATACTTGTTCTTCTACGACGAACTAGTTTTAGTAATATAACTGATGCGTTACATTCTCGTAACGGCTGGAAAGCATTCCGACTTACGAAGTAAATGATTTTGTAGTACGTATCGTTGACTACTTGTTTACAATTACTGCGCATGTCGGTGAGGCCAAGTAGTTTCATCTGCATAATCCACGTAAGCTGAGTTGTTACCGTGGCTGTAGCACCTCCAATTACCCCCCCCCCCCCCCCATGCGTTTACCACACAGCGGAGAATTTGTGCAGTGCATCTCATTTCTGGTAATGGCCACTTTGGGCTCGTAATATTTAAAAGTTGTTCCAATATGCTTTCGTTTAGGTTAGGAACGTTCTGGAAAAAAAGCAGTAACATTAACGTTTATTTTCATGATGTAATTAGTGTGTGTGGCGTGGAGGGTGGCAAAAATAACAGGGAGAGAAACATGAGTGTGTAAAATGAGAAGCTCATCACGGTATGATTATCAAAGATACAATTGTTTTAATGTAGCGAACTGTTTGCGTACTTACACTCGTCCAACGACCGTTAGAATAATCATAGTGTCTTATTAATTTTACGTGTATATCGCGTGATTTTATCTTCAATTTTTAGCAAGTATGAAAAACAAGTTACCTAGTTTATTCATCCGAATATATTGCGAGTTGCGTAAGTCTATGAAAAATTCGTAGCAATAAACAGTAAATATGCCTTTTAGTTGATTTCGCTGTTGCCAATTTTGTGTCAGAATAAAGGTCAACCTTCAGGTTTGGGCACTGCTTGAAGGTGTGGTTCTCTGCACGAGATGTGGAACATATCACTATTTACTATGTTTACAGCGTTATTAATATAGACGGAAATTCAGAAATTTCCAGGCACGTTGTTTTTAATGCTTTAAACTTCCCGAATGATATAGGAACTACACAATTTTTCTCACCGACAAAAACCTTCTAGTGCATCCTAAGGGAAGCCGGCCAACAAAGTAAGCACCCCTATAGCACGAGAAACTGTTTCACAAAAATATTGTGCACTTTGTACGAAAATTGAAGAATGTTACACCAGCGAACCCTGTATTCGATTACAAGCAGCTTTTGAAGTACGTTTTCCGGAAAACATAAGCCAAATTTTTTCCTGTAACTACTTGACTTTCACAAGGGCAATAGTAACACGCTTTCGTTTGATCGCTCACAAAATAATTTCATAATAGACGCTTACGCATAACACGCAAGCAGTGCTATCGTCTTGACGCTGGCGTGTACGACGAGGCTTCCGATCGGTGATGAAGCAACACTAATCGCATGGTTGCAGATTCTTGCCTGCCACTAATTAAAAGATGCGGTGATAAACAGTGCCCAAATCCTCCGCATTCGCATGCGCGTCTTATGAACGGACTTTCACCAGGTCCATGGAATCCCTTCTTAATGAAACTGTGCTTCCCTCGTAGCGCCATGTAGACGGTAGTCAATTCAATAATGGAACTGGACTGAAAATGTTAGCCTCCGGAGCTACAGCAGCTTGCGGACATCTACACTCCGTTCGTCTGCACGTTCAGATATGGATAGTGGGCACAGCACGAGTCGTACGCAGTGTAGTGAAATCTCAAGTAAACACGCTACTCTGCGGCTACGAAATAGTCAACCGCATTTTCTAGAAGCAGCTGGAGAGTCTCCGTTACAAATGCAGTACATAAAGACCATATCGCCATATTCAGCATTTGTAAATAAGTGTGCCGTGCCTAAACAATACAGTAATATTAGCGAACAAATCACAATCACATATGAAAATTTCAGTTACATAGACTCAACCAGAACTTCGCAACTTTGACTTTGAAACAAAAATGGCAACAAACGAGCCAATAGAAACTAGGGTACTAACACGTGAAATGATTGATTTCCGTAATCATCCGTATCTCTGTCAGATATCAAGACAACAAATCTTAAGTGCAACTGCTCACTGAGGTCCGGTATGGGCTGTAATTATAGTATGGCAGCAAAACTTGGTAGGTATGCTAAGGCGATAATACGGAACCGATCTGCACTGGAAAAAAGTTAGTTCCAATCTTGACCGCAAGGTGGGAAACTGGCGCTCTGCAGCATCTCGTCGAAATCTTTGGTGCTCATACTGAACAAACTGTGTAAGCGGTGGTTAATAATAAAATCAACTTCACGCCTTTCTAATTTGTTTGACCTTTTCTGCCCAAGTCCCGTTCCTAATCCATTAGAAATGTAAACACTTCTGTATGTCTCTCTCGCATTCATAGTGCCACGTTTGCATCTCGTAGCCGAATGTGGAACTTATTCTTTTACAGTCTACTTCAGTTCTGGAATAAAGGCTTAGAATATCTACGAAGTTTCACTGCCATACGATAATTACAGCTGAAAATGGACCTTTGCTATTAGCTGCACTTCAATTATAACAACCCTGTACAATCATAATCATGGATGAAGAGGGGAATCAGTCACCTATGGATTTGTATGTCATTGCTGGTCTAGCTGGATATGAGGCAAAGTATAGCCATCAATAATGTTTTAGTAGCGAGTCATATAGACCCAGATGTGGATGCACATGATGTTAAAACGACCTTAACCTGTCCAGTTGCTTAAATTGTCCAACTGCTGAATTAATCCCTGATTGGCTCAAATGGCTTTTAGCACTATGCGACTTAACTTCTGAGGTCATCAGTCACCTAGACCTTAGAACTAATTAAACCTAACTAACCTAAGGACATCACACACATCCATGCCCGAGGCAGGATTCGAACCTGCGACAGTAGCGGTCGCTCGGTTCCAGACTGTAGCGCCTAGAACCGCATGGCCACTCCGGCCGGCTAATCCCTGATTATAATCATTTAACAGCATCTTAGCACAACAGGTCCTAGTAGAATTCATCTTGACTTAAATATAACGTTTTATGCGAATTATCTTCACCACCACCACCCTCGACAACATCCTGTGTATAGAGAGTAGGCTACAGTTGAGACCCATTACGCAGCCGCCAGCAACAAAGAGGGTGGTTATATTTTGGGTTACACAACGGACAAGCATAGCCCCTCCTTGTCTGGAGGATTCCTGAGTAGCAGAGGAGTTGCCGGAACCGCGAGTCTTCAGGGCACGCGCGACCGCTTTAATATATCTTCGTCAGAGTGGTTGACAGTTTTAATCTAGGACCGGAGTCATCTTGCGCGCAGCGTGGAGGACAACCCTCTTCTGTCGCCACCCTGCTCCTTCCTTCCGGCCACTCCACTCCGCTGCCGCCATACGCGGCTACCTTCACAAAAACTAAAATAGCAGGGACTGGAACTCCGGAGCGCGGCGTGCCGCTCGGTAGCTGGCTACCCCTCGTACGATTTCATCCCGGGTTCGTGGCGTGTGAGGTCGCCTCCTTTACGCACCGCGATCCGCCTTGCGCCACGCGGAGCTCGCGGGGAGGGAGGACCCCCCCCCCTCCCCCTGCCTGGTCGGCCAAGGCTCGTGGAATAGCAGCATCAGCTCCACTTCCCTCCTGCCGCCGGTTTTATCGCTTCTGAGCGAGCGGCCCGGCTGGCCGCAACTTGTGCCACATTACGGCGGACACACTTTGCAACTTTCCAGCTGAACGCGGCAGGTGCATAGGCTTGGTCTGACTTATTACGGGCGTCACTCCAAAAGAAATGCACACTATTTTTGCAAAAATACAGTATTGATTCTGCATGTGTGAAAGTTTTACAGTGTGTAGATACATCCTTCCCGCTTGTTTTCAAACTTAGTTCGACCTGTTCCCGTGAATGGCGCCGTCACAGCATGTCTTCAAGATGGCTGCTACACTTGACGTTCGTCAGAAGCAACGTGCTGTCTTAGAATTCCTGTGCTGTGAAAACGAGACAGTGGGAAAGATTAACAAAAGATTGAAAAAGGTGTATTGAGATGCTGATCGCAGTGTAGTTGGTCAGTGGGCAAGCAAGTTACGTGATGAAAGCGGGCACGGTAATATTGAGGATTGCCCTCGCAGCGGCAGGCCTCGTACTGCACACACTCCAGACAATGTGCAGAGAGTTAACGAATTGTCACGCTACGTTGGGATAGGGGAAGGAAGTGTTTCCAGAGTACTGAAAGTGTTGGCGTTACAAAGGTTTGTGCCAGGTGGTTTCCCAGGATGTTGACAGTGGCTCACAAAGAAACTCGGATGGACAACACTGAAACACCCGCCTTACAGTCTTGACCTGGCTCCATGTGACTATCATCTTTTTGGGGCCGGCCAGTGTGGCCGAGTGGTTCTAGGCGCTTCAGTCTGGAACCGCGCTATAGCTACGGTCGCAGGTTCGAATCCTGCCTCGGGCATGGATGTGTGTGATGTCCTTATGTTAGTTAGGTTTAAGTAGTTCTAAGTTCTAGGGGACTGATGACCACAGATGTTAAGTCCCATAGTGCTCAGAGCCATTTGAACCATTTGAACTCTCTTCATGGAACAAGGTTTGAAGATGATGACTCCCTTGTGCACGCTGCCAAATAGTGGCTCCAACAGGTTGGTCCACAATTTTACTGTGTGGGTATACAGACGCCGGTTCCAAGATGGCGTAAGGCAGTTGAGAGGGATGGAAATTATGTGGAGAATTGAAAATATTGTTCTTAAAGGATGTATCTACACTCTGTAAAACTTTCAAACATGTAGAATAAAAGATGGATTTTAAACGATATTGTTACTTACCGGCAAATGGTATTTTT
Organism: Schistocerca nitens; assembly: GCF_023898315.1. Taxonomy (NCBI): domain Eukaryota; kingdom Metazoa; phylum Arthropoda; class Insecta; order Orthoptera; family Acrididae; genus Schistocerca; species Schistocerca nitens. Next base: position 861,183,773 of record NC_064614.1, read on the forward strand.
AGTTGTTATTTGCAACAGTCTTACACGATACAGTGCCATTAATGTGACTACCGCCTTTGTTAGACGTCAACGTGCAGTAACCATTTGCAGAAGGAAGGTGGCAGCGCTATGAGTGGACGTTATACGTAGCGTGTCGGGGGATGCGGAAAACAGTGTGGTGGTTGTCGTAGTGCGGAAACGAGCGATTTATCAGAGTTCCGAAGTGCATGATGACTGGCTTTTGTACCAAGGGTGCAAGCGTTACCGGAACTGCTAAGTTTGTAATCTATTCGCCGCCGTGGCTAAAGTATACCATTAAGGTACACCGCTATCCAGAGCCAGAGTCGAGGCAGTTATGGTGTACCACGGGTCACAGATGGAACAGGTGAATGATGACTGTGGAGATGCGTACGGGCGGACAGACGGGCAACTGTTGAGCAGCTGACTGCCCAGACGAAACAAGGGGCTTCCAACTGTGTCCCCGCAACGTTCGTTCAGCTAACGTTGCTGGGTATGGGCTTGCACAGCAGACGCCTGGTTCATGGAGTCATGCTGAACGCTGTTAATCGGCGACGATTGCTGAAATTTGCACGTAAGTATCGCAACTGGACGTCCACTACACCAGGTTCCCGAGTTAGATTCCCGGCGGCGTCAGGAATTTTCTCTGCCTCGAGATGACTGGGTGTTGTGTGATGTCCTTATGTTAGTTAGGTTTAAGTAGTTCTAAGTTGTAGGGGACTGATGACCATAGATGTTAAGTCCCGTAGTGCTCAGAGCCATTTGAACCATTTTTTTCGTCCGCTACGTAGCGACAGGTAGCCTTTTGAGATGAATCTCGTTTTATGCCTCGTCGCAAACATGGAGGTGAGACCAGGTATAAGCAGTTTTGCAGATATACAAAGTTACAAACAAAATTATTTTTCAGGCCATGGGATATCGAAAGGTACATACACAAATGACGGCAGTATCGCGTGCACAAGGTATAAGAGGGCAGTGCATTGGCGGAGCCGTCATTTGTACTCAGGTGATTCATGTGGAAAGGTTTCCAACGTGATTGTGGTCGCACGACTGGAATTAACAGACTCTGAAAGCGGAATGGTAGTTGGAGCTAGACACATGAGACATGCCACTTGGGAAATCGTTAGGGAATTAAATATTTCGAGCTCCACCTTGTCGAGAGAACGCCTAGAGTACCGAAATTCACGAATTACCTCTAACCATGGACAACGCAGTGGCCGACGGCTATCACTTCAAGACCTAGATCAGCGGTGTTTGCGTAGTGTTGTCAATACCAATAGACAAGCAACACTGTGTGAAACAATTGCAGAAAATCACTGTGGGGCGTACAATGAACATATTCCTTAGGACAGTGCGGCGAGATTTCTCGTTAATGGGCAATGGCAGCAAGCGACCGACGTGAGTGTCCTTTGTAACAGCACCACTTCCCGTGCAGCGCCTCTCCTGGGCTCGTGACCATATCGGTTGGATCGTAGACGACTGGAAAACTGTGGCCTGGTCAGATGATCCCCGATTCCGGTTGGTAACAGCTGATGGTAGAGTTCGAGTGTGGCTCAGGGCGCAGACACCACGAAGCCATGGACCGGAGTTGTCAACAAGGCACTGTGTAATATGGTGGTGGCTCCATAGCGGTGTGGGCTGTGTCTACATGGAATGGACTCGGTCCTCTGGTCGAACTGAGCCAACTGAGACCATCTGCAGCCATTCATGGGCTTCATGTTCCGTAAGAGCAATGGAATCTTTAATGGAAGATAATGCGCCAAGACACCGAGCAATAACTGTTTGTGACTACTTTGAAGAACATTCTGGACATTTAGAGCAAATAATTTGGCCGCCAGGATCACTGGACATGAATCACTCGAACATTTGTGGGACATAATTGAGAGGGCAGTTCGTGGACAGAACCTCCTGCATCGGCAACACTTTTGCAATTATGGGCAGCTGTAGAGACAGTATCGCGCAATATTTCTGCTGGGGTCTTGTTGAATCTATGCTATGCCGAGATGTTGTTGTATGCGGGGCGAAAGGTGTCCAACACGATACTGGGAGGTAACCCATGACTTTCGTCACCTCACTGTAATGTTACTTTAGTTGTTACTTGTTGCTCTGTTCTTACAGTCGAAACGACATTATAACAGCCAAACAGCCCGTCGTTGTATGAATACCATGAAACATAGGGCACATGGTCTAGTTGTGACTGAAATTACAGCCAGATACTCACAACTTCGTATTACAAAAACTGCGACTTCTCATTAACTTCTGATTTGGGTTAGTTTATTTATTGCGATTGCTTGCCCACCCCTACCGGCTAGTCTGTTGCTGGCGCAGCTGCGTGTACAGCGACACATCTTACAGGGATCAGGTTGAGCGCGGGGGAGACGGTTCATAGTTAGTTGCAGTCTCCCCCCCCCTCAACCCTCTCCCCAATCCACACATTTGATGTACCCCATAAGAATACAATTTTAGTGGCAATGAAATATATAAAATGTTTTAATATATTAATAGTAATAACTTCTTTAGATAGTACTCAGTACATCGCGTACCATGACATCCAGTAAATTGCAGTTTATGGAAATGCAGCATCTGAAAAATATTTATCCTAAAATTTGTCACCACCGTGCCTCACGCAATTAATTTATGAAGTACAGTAGTAGACAGCCGCACAGGATAACCAAACACTGTACGTAAAACGAAAGTGATGGAAATACGGGGCAAACAAACTAAGATTAAGTGTAATCTCGATTTACAAAATCTTCGAGAAAGTTAAACCCTCTACCGTGTATTGTGTCAGAGCTGCTGGAGGGGTGTGTTTGAGTTACGTTGCCGTGGTGCGTCACATGAGGGGTGGCCAGTAGAGCTCAGGAAGCGTCTTGAGTGCCTCCCGGGCGACGACAGAAGGCGAGGAGCAGCAAGTGGCAGTTGTATTACGTTGCCGGAAGTATATGGAACCTGGACAAGAAGAACAGTGCCATGGAGACGAAGAGACAGCGCAGAGATAGCAGACCGGTTGGCATAGGGTGCAGCCGTCCCTTGTGTGAGACGTCGTTAGGCTGCTGCGACAGGTGACGTTTACCTCTGTAGAGCCAATAGATACAGCAACTTAAGCCACGAAAGAACTACGGCAGAGCGTTTCTGTTACCACGACGGACTGACTTATGCTGCTGAGTGGCACTCATAATTACATTTGTACTGACATAAGTGTGTTTGTGACCAAGACTTGAGTTGTCAAAACACCGTGGAGTCGCCGTTGCAGCCACATTCATAGCACATTATCTTATATAACTGCGCTGGAAAAACCATTGTGTGTTCTGTATTGTAACTGTATGTGATTTGATTATGAAAAGCGAGGCTATGGAGTGTTCTAATTGTATCCTAAAGCTCAACCACACATATCAAAAAAGTTTTGCATCAGCCGGGTTCCCAGAACTCCTAAAGATAGACGTTGTCTGTGGATATTGTATCACAGACACAGTCCCTTTAACTATTTAGAGATGTCACTAAACCCGCCCAAAGATGTAAACCATGCATTAGCAGCGCCTATTAAACGGAAGGGGTCCAGCAGCCGAGAAATTCCAGTCATTCCACCAGGAAGGAGGTACACCATTCGTGTAGTCTGTAGTTCGGCCATGCCTAGACGGTCAATACCGCGGTTCGATCGCGTCCACATTGTTACTTTGTGCCAGGAAGGGCTCTCAAACTAGGGAAGTGTCCAAGCGTCTCTCGGTGAACCAAAACGATCTTCTTCGGACATGGAGGAGATATAGAGAGGAATTGTCGATGACATACCTCGCTCAGGGTGCCCAAGGGCCACCACTGCAGTGGATGATCGCTACCTACGGATTATGGCTCGGAGGAACCATGACAGCAACCCAACCATGTTGAATAATGCTTTTCGTGCAGCCACAGGACGTCGTGTTACGACTCAAACTGAACACAATAGGCTGGATGATAACGTAACTCGACTTCCGACGTCGATGGCAAGGTCCATCTTTGCAAACACGACACCATGCAGCGTGGTACAGATGTGTCCAACAACAAGCCGAATGGATCGCTCAGGATTGGCATCACGTTATCTTCACCGATGAGTGTCGCATATGTCTTCAACCAGACAATTGTCGGAGACGTGTTTGCAGGCAAACCGGTCAGGCTGAATGCCTTATACACACCGTCCAGCGAGTGCAGCAAGGTGGAGGTGGAGGTTCCCCGCTGTTTTTTTTTGGGGGGGGGGCGCATTATATGGGGCCGAAGTACGCCGCTGGTGGTCATGGAAGGCGCCGTAACGGCTGTACGATACGTGAGTGCCATCCTCCGACCGATAGTGCAACCATATCGGCAACATATTGGCGAGGCATTAATCTTCATGGACGACAATTCGCGCCCCCATCGTGCACATCTTGTTAATGACTTCCTTCAGGATAACGACATCGCTCGACTACAGTGGCCAGCTTGTTCTACAGACATGAACCCTATCGAACCTGCCTGTAATAGACTGAAAACGGATGTTTATGGACGACGGGACCCACCAACCACTATGAGTGATCTACGCCGAGTCGCCCTTGAGGAGTGGGACAGTCTGGACCAACAGTGTCTGGATGAACTTGTAGATAGTATGCCACGACGAATACAGGAATGCATCAATGCAAGAGAACGTGCTACTGGGTGTTAGAGGCACCGGTGTGTACAGCATTCTGGATCGCAACCACTGAAGCTCTCGCTGTATGGTGGAACAACATGCAATGTGTGGTTTTCATGAGCAATAAAAAGGGCGGGAATGATGTTTGCGTTGATCTCTATTCCAATTTTCTGTACAGGTTCCGGAACTCTCAGAACGGAGGTTATGCAAAACTTTTTTTGATATTTGTACGATGAGGCTGTTGACAGTCTATGTTCCTTCATAATAGATCGTGCGTCAGTTTATTGTGCCCATGTCGGCTGCACTTTTCGTATTTGTTGTCACTCTGGTGTATGATTAAACTGTTGGTGGCTGTTGGGTGGTGCTGTCGCAGATTTATTTCAGTGTCTCCTTTGCAAGGATAATTTTACTGGAGCGAAGTAATATTTCTTACAAAAGACATGTATACATGCAGAATGAGATTTTCTCTCTGCAGCGGACTGTGCGCCAATATGGAACTTCCTGGCGGATTAAAACTGTGCGCAGAGGAGCTTCTATGAAGTTGGGAAGGTAGAAGACAAGCTACGGGCAGAACTGAAGCTGTGAGGACGGGTCGTGAGTCGTGCTCGGGTAGGTCAGATGGTAGAGCACCTGCCCGCAAAAAGGAAAGGTCCCGGGTTCGAGTTCAATCTGTATTCATGTATCGAAAGTGCGGATGTACAATTACGTCTGATCTCCTGCAGAAATGTCACAGTAGCGAGCATGGACGACATGGACAGGGACTGTAGATAGGTGGCACTGAGAGGGAATGTGGGTCGGCAGGGAGGCGTGCCGAGATAATCCGCGAAGCTGGAAAAACATTGTGCCTGGGTGGCGCAGTGGTTAAGGCCACTGCCCAGTAAGCAGGCGATCCCGAGCTCAAATCCCGGTCCGGCACACATTTTCACTCGTCGCCACTGATTCCTAGTGCAGTCTTGATGCAGCTGATATCGATGGTCCTTTCCGTTCCCCTTCCCCCCCCCCCTCCTTTCCCACTCCTAGATTGAGCTTACATATAACGTAGGAAGGCCTTACAAGAGTTGGAGTACCGTAGCCAAGCAATGACATGCTTAATGTGCTTCTATCTTTTATAGTTTGTCTGTAATAAACCACTGGAATCTGTTCTTTTTCTTTTGAATCATCCTGCAAAACGATTATCTGCATACAATATTACGTAATGTTGAGAACTAAATGGAGGCCAGTTCTTGAAATAAAAATATTTTACATTACGTCTCGAAACTCGCACTGTTACGGTATGATACAATCAAGAGCCATTTCCCCAAATTTAGAAATATGCTTCTAATATTTAAGCCTGCACAGCAAATCATAGATTCCTGAAAAAAATACGTTTCCTTGTATGTGACGATAAGCAGCAAGTACACGGCTCACATCACAGGTCTTTTAAACAGTTACATAAAGATTTGAAAAGAAAGACATAGTATCATCGACATCCTAGTCAAGAAGACTACATAATAAAGATGATTTATTTGGCTTCAGCAATGCTAAAGATATAAGTAGTTTTCAGATCAATATGGGATGTAACAACTTTTCCTTAAACGCAAAATTAGGGGAGAAACAAAAACAGAACATTTGCAGTTCCCATCCTGACATAATAAACTGCCCCACACAAATGATTGGAACGAAGGGGACAGCAGTACTACCATCAACTGAGAAGCAGTATCTAAGAATAATCATGAAATAAGCGAAGAGCGCGATATAAATAGTAAAACTTGTGTAAGTTAGATGTGATGACGTTACTTTGCACAAATATTGCCTCAACTGGCTCTGTCACAAAAGACACACAGGTAACAATAGAACACCAAAACAACCTTGGAGCCATAGCCAACTGGCAGAACACGTTTAGGCCGTTTAATAAAGCGATGGACTTTCGAACTGGCAGCCTTGCTCAACTCATGATGGGATAGTGGTTAAATTTATTGCACTTGTCTCCAACTGCTGCTCACATTTTGATAGCTTAGGCAATTGAAGACCTTAGTGCTACAAGAAAATTATTCTGAAGAAATAAGAAGAAATTAAAAGCATCAGCACAAACAATATGTGCCTAATGTTTCCAGTAGTATCGTATCGACCTAACTTTCAATATATTTAATAAAGATAATGAAACAGCGGATCCTAATGCCCAACTGATTGCTGACGAGACTTGTTTGGCGAATTTTATAGTATATTAGTTTTACTGAGGGCGTTAATAATTATTGCCCCTGTAGAAGATCTGTTTCTGAAGCACGGAATAATATGTATACTAGGAGGTGATGGTTTAAGCAGTTAATTATATGTAAATACAGATGGTCAAACATGGTGCATATGGCGATGTTTTACTAGTCATTAGTTTATATGGTCTCGAACACAGTTTTTTTCGTGAATAACGGATTCGGTTTCTTTGTAGTAGTAGTAGTAGTAGTAGTAGTAGTAGTGGTGTCAGTGTCAGGAATCATCATGGCCTCAAAAATGGACGGATCGCTGAAAAAAAAAATAGGGAAGCAACTATGCTTCTCTTATTGAATTCATTTCCATTGGGTTTCCTCCAGTTGCTTTCATTATTCTGTCTTACACCAAAATTTCTGATTTAGATTTCGCGATTCTCGGTTAATATCTGTTGGCTCAGAGGCCTACTTTTAAATTATCTCACATTTTTCCACAATTTCGTTATTTGCCGGGCACTGTGGTCCGCGTCCACGGAGGACAATTTAACGTTTAACCTCTCATTACAGCCGGCCGGAGTGGCAGAGCGGTTCTAGGCGCTACAGTCTGGAACCGCGTGACCGCTACGGTCGCAGGTTCGAATCTTGCCTCTGGCATGGATGTGTCTGATCTCCTTAGGTTAGTTAGGTTAAGTAGTTCTAAGTTCTAGGGGACTGATGACCTCAGCAGTTAAGTCCCATAGTGCTCAGAGCCATTCTCATTACAAATGTTCTCAAAATAATTTCGGCCTAGGAACGATATTGTTTCGCTTAGGCTTAAGAGTGAGTAAAGTACTTCGTCACTATAATTTAAACTTCGTATTTTTTTCTTGGTTGTAAAGCAAATGCTAGAACTGGATATTACACTCAAATATTCCAAAAAATGGTCCATCACCAGTTCTTCGGTACCTGACTGATATCTGTAAAGGGCCAAGATTTCAGACAGTTCAGAAACGACCTAAAAGGAATACTGCTATGCTCTCACCGCGAGAGTGTTAAAAAAAGACCAAAATTGCGGGGACTGCCAGATACCGACACACTTTAGGACAGTCTAAGCTACGAGACGTGTTAAATAGCCAGTCAGGCACGGAATTAAATGCGTACATCACGTATACGGCATGAAACATTTATGAGCTGCAAATTCTGAGCTGTAAGCGTAAGTGCAGATCAGCTACAAGACAGCGATGTCAATTGCCAAATATCAAATACCATTTCTTCTTATTAGATACTCTTTGTTCATCAGCACTGCATCTTATTTTCAATTGCTTGAAAGTGAACAAAACTGTAACTTATCACTGTCTCCAGTCGGTTTCAGGTGATCAACAACTAAGTAAAGCTAGTACCCTGCCAGGTTACAACGTGCAAAATAAACTTTAGACAAATCACTTTTTATTTGGAGAGTGTAAAAGATAATCATTGTGGACAGTTTCTCAATAATCAGAGCTGACACTCTGCGCTATGAATTTGAGATTAACCATGGACCTTCACGCCAGAAGTAAATTGTAGTAACTTCAATTACGTCTAATCACAAAGATAAGAAAATTTCTGTCTTTTGCAGTTGAAATATAATCTTGAGTACCAGACGTGTTTCGCCTATATAGGTAAGACATTTCCTGAGGTCTGCAATACATTATACACATTATACACATTTTGATGTGAGATTTGTAGTGATTCTTTGCCAGTTTGTATAGATCGAGATATTTATATTTATAATTATACACAGCGATTCTTATTAATGTTTACAAATCCCCGGCGACATATGGGGAAGCAAATGTCGGGAACTACTCCAAAAGTATATGACAAGTGTTGAGCATGTGGCGTCACAAGATGACTTTCGTCACCGCACGTATGGGCCAACGAGATATATGGGCCCTGCAACGAACCTGTGATGTCACACCAGTGGACTTGTTCGATGCACTTCGTGAACGCTCGGCTTCTTGCAGGGCCCACGGGAAACCAATATTTAATTGAGAAGATACAGGTCTTAATTTTATCGTGTGCTATCGAGAACTTACATGCATTTTAACGGGCAGTTAATAATTATTAAAATCGTCCGAAATAGTTACTAGCTGCCCACCAGAGACTGCTGGTGGCAGTCGTGAGACCCGCAGTGTGACGTACCGGTCATGGCCTGTCTTTCTCGTGGGCTTCGGCGCAAGTGTAGTGGTTGGACCTATCGATTCCATCGTCGCCTATAGCGGGCAGTGCTACGCATCGCTATGCTAGGCTACTCTGTTTTCGTTCTTGCATTATCTGATGTGTTACGGCAGTTGCGGTAGTGGTAACATAAGACTAAGGTGAATCGGTTTACATTTAACGAAGAGTTAAACTGTGTTACGGAGCAACTGATTAAAATGCGCTTCCAGCAAGACCTATTTACACAAAACTGTTCCACAGAGTTTTCATCTTCTTACACATGGTTTATTACTGTGTATCGTTGAATGCGTGAAACGAAGACAAAAAAATTTATTGACGGAAGGTAACACAGTGTTCAGACATGCTGTGTTCTGAAATCAGGGTTAATTGTCAGACAGATCTATCGTATGAAATGATTTCTATTTCCCTGCTAAGTAATGAGCACTATTGTGTCACATCGGATAATGTAAGAACAAAAATGAAGCAACTAAGCGCAGCGACATGTAGCACTGCCTCCTAAGATCGACGACCCCAATCACTGCACGTGAGCCGCGGTGGTCTCGCGGTTCTAGGCGCGCAGTCCGGAACCGTGCGACTGCTACGGTCGCAGGTTCGAATCCTGCCTCGGGCATGGATGTGTGTAATGTCCTTAGGTTAGTTCGGTTTAAGTAGTTCTAAGTTCTAGGGGACTGATGACCACAGCAGTTAAGTCCCATAGTGCTCAGAGCCATTTGAACCATTTTGAACCACTGCACGTGCGGCGAGGTGATGTCACATGATCAACATCTGTTATCTACTTTTGACAATTCCGACATTTGTGGCCCCATGTGTCTTATATTTTATTGCTTGCTTCATTCAGCGTCCTCTTCATCGCGTCGTGGATTTTTACGCGTTAATAAGAATCACCCAGAATGTTTGTGTTTTCTGCTACGTTTTTGTCTCCTGTTCACGCAGACTTTTGTTGTTCTATATGTACGAAATGTACATGGTATAGCTATCTTCCAGTAAATATTTCTTTTTACATAACCTATGCTGTAGGAAACTGAACATGTTTGCGCTGCTCTTGTTTACATGCCTTAAGCTGACTGGGGGATGGTGGGAACTGGTTGGGTGATCGTGAGAGAGTGTCATAAGGTGATGGGGGTGGGGATGGAAGGAGGATGGGTGGTGGGGCACTGTGTGTGTGTGTGTGTTATTTTTTTATTTTATGATTTTTTAAATTTTTATAAAATACGTTGTAAATTGGTTTGAATATTGGTCTTCTCTACTGCTCTTTGCTACAATGAGGATATTTTCATGTTTATTTATGGGCTTCTGCAGCAAATGTTCTTCTTTTATTGTGAGCGTTCCCATATCCGTTTGATGTTCACTATATTATAGTGGTAACTTTTCTCTCAGTCCTTAATTTCCCCTTCTGTATCCCTGCCTTCCCCACCCCCACTCCCCCTCCTACCCTTCTGTCTAATCCCCTCGGTCCTCCTCTCCCTACCCCTGTCGGCTAGGCGTTCTCGAATGGCGGCAAATGTGGCGCGCTTCCCCATACAAAAACGGTAACAAGTTGACCCGGGAGGTCGCGTAACGAGGCCTGATTGGGCGCCGGCGGCCACGGATCAGCCGCCGCCGCCACTAATTACGCAGCCACTAATTGCCCGCATTGAGCAAGCCGCCTGCCGACTGCCGGTGCGTGCCGCGCGCTCCATCGTAATTCGCCACAGCTGTTTAGTCGCTGTGACGTTCCGCGACGTGCTGAGCCCCGCCACTGTGCGAGCGTTTAAGCCTGCCGTCTGCGCATGACGCTCTGGAACAGCGCTGGCTGTATTCTTTCGATATCTTTGCAGCATGTGGTGCTGGCGAAGCTGAACAAAAATTAATATAATTTAGTAATATTCATAGTCCAGTCACATTAATGTGACATCCGCCTATGTTCGACATCAACGTGCAATAGCCACCCAGAGACGGCAAGTGGCAGCACTAGGAGCGAAGCGTATACACTACTGGCCATTAAAATTGCTACATCAAGAAGAAATGAAGATGTTAAACGGGTATTCATTGGACAAATATATTATACTAGAACTGATATGCGATTACATTTTCACGCAATTTGGGTGCATAGATCCTGAGAAGTCAATACCCAGAACAACCATCTCTGGCTGTAATAACGGCCTTGATACGCCTGGGCATTGAGTCAAACAGAGCTTGGATGGCGTGTGCAGGTACAGCTGCCCATGCAGCTTCAACACGATACCACAGTTTATCAAGAGCATAGACTGGCGTATTGTGACGAGCCAGTTATTCGGCAACCATTGACCAGATATTTTCAATTGGTGAGAGATCTGGAGAATGTGCTGGCCAGGGCAGCAGTCGAACATTTTCTGTATCCAGAAAGGCCCGTACAGGACCTGCAACATCGGTCGTGCATTATCCTGCTGAAATTTGGGGTTTCGCAGAGATCGAATGAAGGGTAGAGCCATGGGTCGTAACACATCTGAAATGTAACGTCCACTGTTCAAAGTGCCGTCAATGCGAACAAGAAGTGACCGAGATGTGTAACCAATGGCACCCCATACCATCACGCCGGCTGATACGCCAGTATGGCGATGACGAATATACGCTTCCAATGTGCGTTCATAGCGATGTCGCCAAACACGGATGCTACCAACATGATGCTGTAAACAGAACCTGGAGTCATCCGAAAAAATGACGTTTTGCCATTCGTGCACCCAGGTTCGTCGTTGAGTACACCATAGCAGGCGCTCCTGTCTGTGATGCAGCGTCAAGGGTAACCGCAGCCATGGTCTCCGAGCTGATAGTCCATACTGCTGCAAACGTCGTCGAACTGTTCCTGCAGATGGTTGTTGTCTTGCAAACGTCCCCATCTGTTGACTCAGGGATCGAGACGTGGCTGCACGATCCGTTACAGCCATGCGGATAAGATGCCTGTCATCTCGACTGCTAGTGATACGAGGCCATTGGGATCCAGCACGGCGTTCCGTATTACCCTCCTGAACCCACGGATTCCGTATTCTGCTAACAGTCATTGGATCTCGACCAACGCGAGCAGCAATGTCACGATACGATAAACCGCAATCGCGATAGACTACAATCCGACCTTTATCAAAGTCGGAAACGTGATGGTACGCATTTCTTCTCCTTACACGAGGCATCACAACAACGTTTAACCAGGCAACGCCGGTCAACTGCTGTTTGTGTATGAGAAATTGTTTGGAAACTTTCCTCTAGTGAGCCCGTTGTAGGTGTCGCCTCCGGCGCCAACCTTGTGTGAATCCTCTGAAAAGCTAATCGTTTGCATATCAGAGCGTCTTCTTCCTGTCGGTTAAATTTCGCGTCTGTAGCACGTCATCTTCGTGGTGTAGCAATTTTAAGGGCCAGTAGTTTAATATAATTTAGTAATATTCACAGTCCAGTCACATTAATGTGACAACCACCTATGTTCGACATAAACGTGCAATAACCACTCAGAGACGGCAAGGGGCAGCACTGGGAGCGAAGCGTACGTAAAGCATATCGGTGGGCGCGGAATACCCTGCTGTCGTTGTACTGTGGATGCGGAGCGATTTATCTGATGTCCAGAAAGGTGTAATTGGTGTCTTTCGGGCCAAGGGTGGATGATTTTCCGAAACGAATAAATTTGTGAACTGTTCAAGTGCTGCCTCGGTTAAAGTATACCGTGCTTGACAAAATGGCGCTATCCAAAAGCGGTACCGAGGGAATAGCTGATAGGGATGGACGACGGCTGTGGAAATGTTTACTGCGGAACAGACGTGCAGCTGTTCAGCAAGTGACCACTCAGGTGAACAAGGAGGTTACCAACAGTATCTCCCCAACGACTGTTCAGCAAACGTTGCTGCGTATGAGCCTCGGAAGCAGGCGCACCCATGCTGACTGCTGTTCATCGAGGACGAAACTGGAATTTGCACGCTAATGCATCAACTACACTCGCACTGAGATCACATTTTATGCTCCATCGCACAGGAAGCCGTTGGCGGGTACAGCATGAAAAGTCTGAAACACTGCAGCCGGGAGCGAGTATGATGGGAATGTTTTTGTGGTATTCGCCGGGTGATATCGTGATTATGGAAGGCACAACGGATCAATTCAAGTATGCACCAATCTCTTGCGACCAAGTCCACCACTACATGCACGATGGCGTCAGTCATCAGGATAATGCTACAGTGTTACACGACTCGCAGTGTACGTTCTTGGTTCGAAAAGCAGGACGAGCTAACCGTACTCCCCTGGTACCAAACTCCGCAGATTTATACCCAATCGAGACTCTGTTGGACCACCCCGATCAGGACGTTTGCGCCATGGATCTTCAACAGGGAAACGTAGCGCGGCTGGTCACGGCACAGTACTCGGCACGACTCCACATGCCTGTCCGTGCCTTCCAGAACCTCACAGACTCTTCTCCTGCATGTTCCGTGCTGCAAAACGTGGTTATTCAGGCTTTTGACAAGTGGTGACAATAACGTGACAGGACCGTGTATTTGGCAGATGAACGATATGTCAGGATGAGGGCAATGAAGAGATTTAGACCTCTTCGAGGCATTTGATTTCCGGTCGTGGCTATGTTATTTCAGGACTACATATATTACTTTTGTTAATAGAGAGATTATACGCAGTTCTCCTAAGTGATCGCCGGTACTTCCTTTAAACCACATGGAAGCTACCTGCCCCGAGTATGCAAGCAGTAGATGCTAGTATTTACTTTTACGTACAAAATGCTTGTGTACGCATTTCAACCTCTTTTTGGAAATTTATCTGGAATTCCATTTTTTCCCTCTCCTTTTCATGCCTCCTTACATCTCATTGTCAGAATAGCAGCTGCTACCTACGCCCCCAATTACTTGCTGGATATATTCCAATCTCCGTCTTCCTCTACAGTAATTGTGAATTGTGTGTATTATGTATTGAACCGGGGACCTAGAAATGGCGGAGAGGCTTCGACGCGCCATAGCCCTCAGTGATTCACAACCCCACAACAGGTCACAGCAGTCCACCCACCACATCGCCGCCCTTCACTGAACCCAGGGTTACTGTCCGGTTAGGTCCCCAGTGCCGCTCTTCCCCCTCCCGCGGGAACGTCTTATATTAGACGAGTGTGACCCCAAATGTGTGCGTGATAGAGTAATTATGGTGTATGCGTACGTGGAGACAGTTGTGTAAGACATTTGAATTGATGAAAAACCGCAACAGTAGCTTCAAACTGTCGTACTGATCACGACTAGTTTCATGACATTATAGTCACATCTCCAGATGGCAAACTGCTGGCCTTTCAATACAGAATGTACGTAAAAATCCTCGTAAGAGTAAACAGTACGTCCGGTATCTTCCTGCACTTCTGTTTTTTACTCTTAGGGAAGTTTCAGAGACATTACGTATTGAAAGATTAACAGTTTGTCACTGAAGATGTGGCTATAAACTCATGAAACTAGTCGTGATTAATAAATGATTCTGAAGCAGCTGTGCGGTTTTCATGAATTGTAAAGCGTTATTACAGCTACAGCTGCCCCTCATACCAATAGGTTTGCAGTTAGGATGTGTTTCATACCTGACTCATTAATGGACTTCTGTCCTAAATAGGGAAACTTGCATGTCCAAGATGATCACCTCTCAATCCCGACAATACTGGTTGAAGTCCTTGCAAACGTTTTCCAGCGCACCCAGTTGTAACACAAGTATGGAACTCAACTACTTAGGATATTCTCCTTCCTGACTCCTTTATGAAACGAGGGTGATCGCCTTCGACCAGCGAAGATTTTTTAACGACCTTACAAACGTTACTGGGCGTACGCAGCTGCAACTCCTGTGAGGGAAAAAAATCCTCATGATCCACGTGAAACTTCATACTCTCATCGAACGCTTCCTAGTTGTGCCCACACCTTTCTGTTGACCAGGCACTCTCTCCATCTGCCCTTTTAAACCTGGGAAACCTTAGTGTCGTTGTGTGTCTGGGAAGTGACAGTCATGGACTCATTTGTAGTCTGGGGAACCTAGTCTCGACAATGGGTGCATCTGACCAA
The DNA here is from genome assembly GCF_023898315.1 of Schistocerca nitens. Lineage (NCBI taxonomy): Eukaryota > Metazoa > Arthropoda > Insecta > Orthoptera > Acrididae > Schistocerca > Schistocerca nitens. The sequence continues at coordinate 861,198,799 of NC_064614.1, forward strand.
AAGAGGCGAGAAGCCTCTCGTGGCCCAAACAGCGTCGACAGTGCTCGGCGCTTCAGACTGAACACCGTAAGAACGCTGCGGTTAACGTAGAACACTGACTCTGCCGCACCGCCTCAGCGTGCTTACCTGTGGCCATTATCCAGTGGGATCCAAAACGTGCTGACCATTGGCTACAGATGGCTCCTCTATAGAGTGTCTAAACCGTTTCAAAATGTCAATTCTGCTGAATCGCGTCCCGGTCTCTTTGTAATGGACTGAAAATTGGAGATTGCTTTAGAATGCACTGGATGGAAAAGTGTACCTACAACAGATAGTGCCGTCAGAGTTCCAGCCATGGAGCGCAGGAGCCCTGTTGAACATTTTCTTGCAAGATAACGTACTGGAAAAGGAGGCACTTGAGATCAGATGGGAGTACGGGAAATCTTCCCTTCCACTGTTGAATGATGTTAAGACAGCAGTTTGATTGTATGTTGATGTTATATATACAGTTGTAAGTCGCGTGTGAACTTTATATTTAGTTCTTTTAGAGATTAGTATCAGTCTATTTTATGCGAATAGAAAAAAGCTAAAGTAAAGCTGCTCACATTTCGAAAATTGCTCGAAATACCGACGTCTTTTACTATGCATGGTGCTGTTGAAGGTGGTGTGCTGTTATTTTCCTCAAACTTATGACTTAACTTACCTAGTCATCAATACTAAGTGGACCTGCTGTCTTACGTGAAATCCACACCACGGTACAACATGGTATTGCCAGAGTTGATAGAAGAAATAATTGAAGAAAATACTGACAAGAGTCAGTGCTTTCACTACGGAGAAATTAGTTTCTCGCCTTCCGAATGTTAGTTTAATGTGGAGCAGACACTTTGCACCAGCTGACTTGGAATCCATAAGCTTAGAATGTGACTGCGTAATGGAAACTACTGTCATAACCATGTCCAAGCCGAAATAATACCGAAGGACTGTCTGACAGAGAGAATCTTCCAAATTCCTGTACCATCGTCTCCAGTTGCTTCATCACGCTGTAGTAATATCACGAGGTGATTGAAAATTCGCATTCCTCCCGAACACAAGACCAGTGGGTAACTCAGTGCGCCACTTCCCTCTATGGATGGGAGCAGTTTAACGACAAGTCAATTTAAAAGCCTTTAAATAAGGAACATCAATTGTCGCCGAGGATGTTGGCTTGCGGCCCTTTTGAGGTTACCATTCCGGTATTCATATGAAAAATTTATACAGAAAAAGCTCCGTAAACTTAAATCAAGATCAGTGACATGCTTCCGGGCGTTCAGCCGAGTTGTTGCTTCCATTTTTGTCACAGTATTTCGAAGACCGACCTAGTCGTTTTGTCTTTACGAATTGTGCAGTAATGTGTACTCGCTTTCTGTAGGAGACCAGCCAGTTGCTACACATAACAGTAGAGTTCGCAGCACCTGAAGAAGATGGACAGTCCTCAAAGTGTTGTGCATAAATTGGAAACAACTCGCCTAAATACCCGGAAGTGCGCGCGCACACACACACACACACACACACAGTATATATATACTGAAGCGCCAAAGAAACTGGTATAGGCATACGTATTCAAATACAGATATGTAAACATGCAGAATACGGCGCTGCGGTCAGCCTATATAAGACAACACATGTCTGGCGCAGTTGTTAGATCGCTTACTGCTACTACAATGTCAGGTTATCAAAATGTAAGTGGGTTTGAGCGTGATGTTATAGTCGGCGCACGTGCAATGGGGTACAGCAACTCCGAGGTAGCGATGAAGTGCGAATTTTCCCGTACGACCATTTCACGAGAGTACCGTGAATATCAGGATTCGGGTAAAACATCAAATTTCCGACACCTCTGCGGCCGCAAAAACGCCCAACAAGAACGGGATCAGCGACGACTGAAGAGAATCGGTCAACGTTGCAGAAGTGCAACCCTTCCGCTGCAGATTTCAATGCTGGGCCATGAACAAGTGTCAGCATGTGAACCATTCAACGAAACATCATCGACACGATCTTTCGGAGCACGACACCAAGCTTTACGCCTCGGCTGTGCGCGTCAACACCGACATTGGACTATTGATGACTGGAAACATATTGCCTAGTCGGACGAGTCTCGTTTCAAATTGTATCGAGCGGATGGACGTGCACGGGTAAGGACACGACGTCATGAATCCATGGGCATTGCCTGTAAGCAGGGGACTGTTCAAGCTGTTGGAGACTCTGTAATGGTGCGCGGCAAGTGCGGTTGGAGCGATATGGGACCCGTGGTACATCTAGATACAACTCTGACAGGTGACACGTACGTAAACATCCTGTGTGATTACCTGCATCCATTCACGTCCATTGTGCACTCCGACGAACTTGGGGAATTCCAGCAGGACAATGTGACACCCCATACGTCCAGAATAGCTACAGACTGGCTCCAGGAACACTCTTCTGAGTTTCAATACTTTCACTGGACACCAAACTCCCCAGACAATCACATTATTGAGCATATCTGGGATGCCTTGCAACATGCTGTTCGGAAGAGATCTCCAGCCCCTCTTACTCTTACAGATTTATGGACAGCCCTGAAGGATTCATGGTGTCAGTTCCCTCCAACCCTACGTCAGACATTAATCGAGTCCATGCTACGTCGTGGTGCGGCACTTCTGCGTGTTCACGGGGCCCTACACGATATTAGGCAGGTTTACCAATTTCTTTGACTCTTCAGTACATATTCTCTCTGTGGGTTTAAGAGGGGGGAGGGGGAAGGGGAACGAAGTATCGTCAATGAGGGTGCAGTCAATTTACATACAGCACTACCGCACTCCTTTCGCCTACACTGACTGGACATTCAGCTGATGATGATGATGATGTTGTTTGGTTTGCGGGGAGCTCAACTGCGCGATCATCAGCGCCCGTACTAAGTCCCAATTCTTTCGTAGTCCAGTTTTTACACAGTCCAAACTAGCCATTGTCACGAATGATGCTGATGCTGATAAAATAATGAGGACAACACCAACACCCATCCCCGGGCAGAGAAAATCCCCAACCCGGTTGGGAATCGAGCCCGGTTCCCTGTGATCCAGAGGCAGCAAAGCTAGTCTTTTTTTCTCATTTAGTTCGATATTATTCATTGCATTTGTTCGGTGCGGATGTCCATGACACCCGTTCAGGTTCAGTGTTTAGCCGTTGACTCAGTTTTTTATTGGAGAGTGCAGCTAACGAACACGCTGAGCTACCGTGTCGGCTTGATTAATGAAAACATATTGTCACTAGACCACTAGCTGTGGATGGACGTTGAGCTGTAGCTTTACAGGAATTAATGTGGGTCTTTGATTTAGGCGCCACCGAGGAACAGTTTTCACGTCACCTTGCACTCGACATTCCTTATTTGTACGACAGACAAGTTTGTAGGAAAGTGATCTGCACGGTGGATACAGCAGTACCACTCTAGAGCAAATGCTGCAGCTCTAGTAGTGCCCGACAACTTACAGTTGGCAAGTAAAACGGTTCCCGGTAATGATTATAAACAAAACATAACACGATTCTTTTTCTTATAAATCCACATATTTCGCTGAGTTGTTACTCAAAAAACGTTATAACAAGGCAACATCTCATGTGTCCCTTGTATTATTCAGTAAGTTCTGTGTTTTGTCGACTTAACAAGTCGGAGGACAAAAGGGGAACGTCGTTATTTGATACAAAAATAAAGATCAGAGATGGTGATTATGTATGTAGAAAATATATAAAGGACATTCCACTTACACTGTAAGATGTAGTAGTTAGGCAAAGTACTAAACAGTAGCTTCATCAAATTTATCAGCACTTTGGAACATTTCTCTCACTTCAACGCTGATGAGTAGCAATTCCGATGTTCATATCGTTGCACGAATCTTCCGACCGGGGCTGCAAATTAAAAGCCATGCTTGTATGTTGATCTAAAAACAAAGTAACTGGACAGTGATCTTAACAGGAAATTAATTATTTGAGAAGGTATGAGAATATTACCTGCAGTGCCTCGTATCCTACAACAGAGGAAACACTTGAAAGTAGACCACTACTGGCCCCTCTAATGTCGTGTATAAATCTTCGATGGCGTAAAGAGGCGATGATGAAAGAGGCTGAAGGGATGTGGAGAAAGGCTGACGGAAATTGGGGGATTTGCCAAAATCCTTCATTATCCAGGGGATGAGGAACGCCAATGTAGAGAATGGGTAACGCGTGTAGTCAGTTCATAGCCACGTAAATTGCTTTAAAGCAATGCAGACATCTATTTACAGAGTATATGAAAAAACTGAGAATGTATCAGAACAATGAAGATACTCCTCATCTTACTACGATGAAACGGTCTCCAATACGAAGTTATAGGGTAAACAAGTCTGAAGAAGAAATCTTGCTCGTCATTGATATTTTTGAATGCAGAAGACAGGTTCAGTTATACCTGACCACAGAATGTAAATAAGGTCTTTCGGGAGAATCTTTGGATGTGTCATATGCAACTAACAGCATTTTTTATTTCGCCAACGGTCTTACGACTAGTTTGCTGCAGCTTTCACTTGTTGCGTGCCGCCGGCCGCGGTGGTCTCGCGGTTGTAGGCGCGCAGTCCGCAACCGCGCGACTGCTACGGTCGCAGGTTCGAATCCTGCCACGGGCATGGGTGGTGTGCTGTCCTTAGGTTAGTTAGGTTTAAGTAGTTCTAAGTTCTAGGGGACTGATGACCACAGATGTTAAGTCCCATAGTGCTCAGAGCCATTTGAACCATTTGTTGCGTGCCACTTCCTCAGCCATGCATATTGCAGCATCAAACACTTGCGTACCTATTTTGTACTTCAATATTCGTTTATGTGTCCAATTTTGTCCCCCTTATGCTTCCTTCTATATGAAATTACTTGGTCCTATCTGAATGTATTCCTAACTTTTCCATTGTCCTATTTAGTTCAGTATCTATTCATTATGGACGTCTTTGTCCATTTCTCTCATGGACATTTTTCTTTTGTCTCAGTTTCTTAAGCAATCTTTTTTTTTTTATTTCGCAGGTTGCTGCACTGCAATCACTTAGTTCCAGTTTTTCCCTCAAGTCATAGTTTACGGGAATAAATCAAGTTGACTAGAAAGAGTTGTTGTCCTTTTCGGCACTCGACAATATTCTATTCTCCGGACCTCTTGTCATATTTCGCTTTTCAGATAGCGATTTACTTCGTCTTCTAATCTTTGCTTTGTCTTTCGGAAAGAATAATAGACGTTTTATCACCACTAGTGATAGCAATGTGTTCAATGATAGATGTCCTCTAACAACTTGTGATGTTTTTCTTTGACTTTTTAAGAGACGTTTACTTTTAAAATAGAGTCAAATGAAGGAACAACGAATCCGCGGCGCCAACGCACACTAGCCAGCGGCTTATAAAGTGACCAGAACACCTAATCGTTCACACAAAATATTAGGATAAATGAGATGTCTACCGTGACACGAACAAATGGTTATGGTATGATTATATGAAGAATTATAAGTCTAAAGAGACTGGCTGGGGCCGGCCGCTGTGACCGAGGGGTTATAGACGCCTCAGTACGGAACCGCGCGCCTGCTACGGTCGTAGGTTCGAATCCTGCTTCGGGCATAGATGTGTGTGATGTCCGTAGGTTAGTTAGGTTTAAGTAGTTTCTAACAAGGGGAGGCCACAACGTTTGGAACGAGGATTTATTGTAAACTTCGCACACTCTTAGTACTCCATGAGGACAACAAAATGTGTAAGCAGTAGTGCGTACTTCTCAAACGTTACTGAGAAAATCGCAAGAGAATTTCGGTCGTCAAATATATATCTGTGCGTGGTCATTTTTACAATGACGCGGCTGCAGCCGAGTTGTGCCGGCACGGTAGTTCAGCGTGGTCGGTTAGAGTGTGAGCTACCCTTACCAAAAAAAAAACTGAGTTAAATGATCAACGAACAAACTGAACGGGTGACATCGGACGTCCGCCCTGAACAAATTCAACGAGCAATAGAGAATTTTTTTTTTAAGGTGGTTGGCGTTCCAAGCCGCTGGATCGCTGGATCGAGTTCCGTTTGTCAGGTTTTTTTTATTTTCAACACAGTCATTTTCTTTACTATTTATATAATGGAAAAAATACGTGTACTCTGATGAACTTTTATTAAATTTACAACGTTATTTGGCAGTCTACTAATTTTTCTTGTTTGCCGACCGGAGTGGCCGAGCGGTTCTAGGCGCTGCAGTCTGGAACCGCGCGACCGCTGCGGTCGCAGGTTCGAATCCTGCCTCGGGCATGGATGTGTGTGATGTCCCTAGGTTAGTTAGGTTTAAGTAGTTCTAAGTTCTAGGGGATTCATGACCTCAGAAGTAAAGTCCCATAGTGCTCAGAGCCATATCGACATCTCCTAAACCACAGCACATTTTAACGTGGGATGTTATGGTGCAATATTGAAATTCAACTAAACAAACGTTTTCAAAAGTAATGTTCCATAAACTGATGCTAAAGGACAGAAGATCATGTTTTACACATGCAACTTTAGCCCAATCTCATCAGGTGAATTAATAGACTATTAATAAAGTATTAATCATAATATTAAACTGTCTGCAACTTCGGAAACATTACAGACTTTCAAAATCTAAGATCAGTTTGGAAATCAGCACAAAAATTCTTTAAGGTAAGAGATTTTACACGGCATTTCAGAGCTGCATTAAATTTAGTGGACATTACATTTTTTAAATTTTTTATTTTGCTAATGTGACAGAACGAGTTTGTAAGGAATAGTTGACTCAGATATGGTTCCTACATGTTAATAAACATTACGACATATTTAATATACAATCGAGAAACTCTTATGCTAAAACTAATATGAATTAAAATCGTGTTTTTCATCAGGTTGCTCAATTCTACTATGGAACATATATTTATATTTTGTTTTTGAGTCATCACATCTGTTAAAGTGGTGGGAAGAGGGACGCTTATATATAGACTTTTGGGTCGATTTCAGGTCGACATAACGAGCCGCAGCACTATATTTTTGTGACTGCCTTCCACAGTTAGGTTAGCAGCCACGCAAACAAATGGCCGATGCATGTTGCCACTGAACTCTGATTGTCGACGGCGCTTACGTGATGGCGACATGTTTTGACTTATTACTTGGTATGCGGAACACTGTACCCAGCACAAGTAAACCCTGGGACTGAACTCCAGGAATGGACTGCAGGCTTTTAATTAATTCGTGAATGATCATCGATGAAATCCAAAAATTGGAATTGTGTCTTTGATTGATGGCTCATAATTTAATTGTTTATTGAGCTGGAGTTCAGAAAGCCCAACACAGTCCACGTTCTGTACGCATGAAACTCTTCATTGCAGTCAACGTATCCTGCAATTCTTCCTCACTTCCACTGAGGGTAGCAACGTCGTCACCTAATCTTAATCATTGTTATCATTTCACCCTGAATTTAAATCCAAATTCTCAGCCTCTCTTTTACCTCCAATAGTGTTTCTTCGTTCTACAGTCTGGGCAACAGGGGTGACAGACTGCATCGCCGTCTCACACACTCAGAGCACTTCTCTCTTGGTCTTCTGTTCTTATTGTTCTCTCCTGGTTACTGTACATATTCTGTAACAGTCGTTTTTCCCTGCAGCTTGTACCGGTTTTCTGATAATTACAAAAATCTAGCATCATTTTATGCTGTCAAAAGCCGACAACTTCTGAGCAGGTGCTTGAATTTTTCATGAACTGCCTCTATAATCAAGAGCTCTATTAATGAAGTGTAAAATCGGAATTTTCCGTCTTAAGCCTTTAGCTTACCTAAAGCAAAAGCTACTGTGAGCTAACAAATCGCCTGTTTTCTTTTTCATGTTATTCTTATCAGCATGAGATGTTGATATAAGGTTACCCCGGCTAAAATAGACTAAAAAAATATTAACATGTAAAATCGACTTCAGAAAAATATCGAAACACCTAAACGTTCACTTTTCGCTGCGAAACATGTTGAAAGATTTTTTCTGGAGCCATTGGAATATTTCATACACAGACATATCAGCGGAAAAATGCTCCTATCGGAGTACAAAAAATACGACTTTGTTGCTTTTTACTTAAAAGGCTGACTGAAAAATGAGGTATCAGCCATCTTTTTCTACCTCTGCAGGGGGGCACGAAACTCGTACAAAAAGAAATGTATTGGTAAGTAAAATTGAGATGGGTTACTTTTGCGAAACTGAAATAATCAAAAACTAATTTTACATTTCACACCAGAGTTTAGGTGCAATGAATATTTTTCGTGTGCTTCAGGACTACAGCATGGGGTTCCCAGATGATAAAAGAGACACTTTACAGCATATTCCTCTTCTGTATCTTGGGAACGGATAAAGATATGAAGAAAGTTTTCAAGGTTGTTAGAGATCGGAATCTTAAGAATATAACATAAGAATTTCAGCCATTTGCTGCTGATAGCCGTCTGAAAGCTGAGCGTGGGTTTTTACCCACGTTCCTCGACAGCGCATCAAAATTTTTGAACACGGGGAGATGAATCTTCTAGATAAAAGCCTAGAGAATGTACTGTTAAGATTTGAGCAATCTGCTGCCTTTACGTATTATTTACATTTCGCCTCATTCTCGAATTTACACGTAGATGTAAAGTAACTTTCAACATCTGTATTTTGGAAACGGATAAGTTACATAAAATTTTTAGGATTGTTCGAGATCGTGTTCTTATGAATGTATTGTAAAAATTTCAGCTGTCTGCTGCGTATAGCCGTCTTGAAATCCTCGCTGGGTTTTGGTCCGCAGGTGACGGCGAAAATATAGCAAAGAAACGCTTTTTCCTCGGGTTTTCCGAGGAAGTTCCCATAGACTAATGGTCCCTTCGCAAGTCCCATCAAGCGCACCGTAGATCACATCAAATGCAAAAAGAACCAACCCATTTGCTCCATTTGCTTACGCAGGAGGAAGTGTCTAGTATTCATAATTTGACCCAGTATCGTAGGAAAGTCACAGTAAGACGATTGTTCTGTGGGGTACAGAAATGGTTCGCAGCCCAACGGCTATCCGAAACAACTGATCCTACCTTTTTATCGCTAATAGAACCAGAAGCATGAGTACCAGAAAATCTGGTTTTTATCCAGGGCGTTTTGGAACATATTATGTAGGCATGCTGCGCATGCATACCGTTACACGGAAACTAAAATTGATGAAAACAAGTGTCCTGCAATAATTAATATTTACGAACCTTCAACATCGCAGCGCGTCAGCAATCGTTGGTTAACTAAAAACCCGCCTCGATTGCGAAAAAAGCACCTAGTGCTAAGTGTTAACCCAGGTTTCGGGGTAGATAACTACACCTTCTTCAGAACAACAATAAAAGTCACAATTGCCTAAGAAGACCTTTGTCAATGATTAAAAGAACACCATAGCTATACATTTATTGTTTTTCTTTTTCGTTTGTAATTGTATATCTATGGTGTTCTTTTAATCATTGACAAAGGTCTTCTTAGGCAATTCTGGCTTTTATTGTTGTTCTGAAGAAGGTGTAGTTATCTACGCCGAAACCTGGGTTAACAATTAACACTAGGTGCTTTTTTTCGCAATCGAAGCGGGTTTTTAGTTTTTTAATAATTAATATTACTGTCTCTATGGGGTTATCCGTATGTTAACGAGGCACCGTGTTTTGTCTGTGGTGTGCGGCTGGGAAGCGGAGATACGGTAAGCATCTTAGACGGATAACACCCCGCTGACGGTTTGCCGCTGTGATCCGCTCTGACACGCGCGACATCTGGCGAGCGTATTAGCAGATATTAGGCAACGGCGCACGTCTGGACGTCGCACGCCTCTCATTATTTATTCGCGTGTACGTCGCTGCCGCAGCCGCCTGCGCCGCCGCCACCGCCGGTCGCCGGGCGTCGCGGAGGCGTCGCGTGACTGCCGGCGCTACTCTGCAGTAATAATTACCTCGGTACGGCGCGGCCGCCTCGCCGCCTGATCGATAGTCTGGCCACCACCAGCCGGCCTGCTTACGTTGTCGAGCGGCACGCGCTCCCGTGCCAGCGGAGCCCGTCTGTGGCGTCGGCGGTTGGCGGCCTCCAGGTGACCGCTGTAGGGCGCCGAGGGTCCGGCTTCCAGGTGTCGGGTACGACGGTGGTTTGACAAGTCTGCTAAGTGGGTGCTATCGACTGGGAACGTCAATTTGATTGATATTTTTTGATTTCCAGCATTTTTAAAATGTTATTCACAAGCAGCTTCCAATAAAATCGCTTGCCTATGGAACATCGCCTCAGTAGTGTGACTGGATTAGTAATTCCCTGTCAGAAACGACATAGTAATTCACGGAAAGTCATCGAGTAAAACGGAAGTAATATCTGGCGTTTCCCAAAGAAATGTCAAAGGCCCTCTATTGTTCCTGATTAACATGAACTATTTAGGAGAAAGTCTGAGCGGTCATAGTTTGTTCGCAGCTGGCGCTGTCATTTTCTGTCACGTAAAGTCATCAGATGGTCAGATCGAATTGCAAAAAGATTTAGACAAGACCAGTTTCAGTGATTCAGTACAATGTTTTCAGGCCTTAACTGAGGCTGAGAGGATTACGCGAAGCGACATGTAGTGTGAGGAGGGCTATGTGAGAGGCGTTCAATGAATTCGAAAGTAAAGTTCTATGCACTGACTTGGCAGAAAATCCCAAAAAATTTTGGTCTTATGTCAAAGCGGTAGGTGGATCAAAACAAAATGTCCAGACACTCTGTGACCAAAATGGTACTCAAACAGAGGATGACAGACTAAAGGCCGAAATACTAAATGTCTTTTTCCAAAGCTGTTTCACAGAGGAAGACTGCACTGTAGTTCCTTCTCTAGATTGTCGCACAGATGACAAAACGGTAGATGTCGAAACAAACGACAGAGGGATAGAGAAACAAATGGCTCTGAGCACTATGGGACTTAACAGCTGTGGTCATCAGTCCCCTAGAACTTAGAACTACTTAAACCTAACTAACCTAAGGACATCACACACATCCATGCCCGAGGCAGGATTCGAACCTGCGACCGTAGCAGTCGCGCGGTTCCGGACTGCGCGCCTAGAACCGCGAGACCACCGCGGCCGGCAGAGAAACAATTAAAATCGCTCAAAAGAGGCAAGGCCGCTGGACCTGATGGCATACCAGTTCGATTTTACACAGAGTACGCGAAGGAACTTGTCCCCCTTCTTGCAGCGGTGTATCGTAGGTCTCTAGAAGAGCGTAGCGTTCCAAAGGATTGGAAAAGGTCACAGGTCATCCCCGTTTTCGAGAAGGGACGTCGAACAGATGTGCAGAACTATAGACCTATATCTCTAACGTCGATCAGTTGTAGAATTTTGGAACACGTATTATGTTCGAGTATAATGACTTTTCTGGAGACTAGAAATCTACTCTGAAGGAATCAGCATGGGTTTCGAAAAAGACGGTCGTGTGAAACCCAGGTAGCGCTATTCGTCCACGAGACTCAGAGGGCCATAGACACGGTTTCCCAGGTAGATGCCGTATTTCTTGACTTCGGCATGGCGTTCGATAAAGTTCCCCACAGTCGTTTAATGAACAAAGTAAGAGCATATGGACTATCAGACCAATTGTGTGATTGGATTGAAGAGTTAATAGATAACAGAACGCGGCATGTCATTGTCAATGGAGAGAAGTCTTCCGAAGTAAGAGTGATTTCAGGTGTGCCTCAGGGGAGTGTCGTAGGACCGTTGCTATTCACAGTATACATAAATGACCTTGTGGATAACATCGGAAGTTCACTGAGGCTTTTTGCGGATGATGCTGTGGTATGTCGAGAGGTTGTAACAATGGAAAATTTTGCTGAACTGCAGGAAGATCTGCAACGAATTGACGAATGGTGCAGGGAATGACAATTGAATCTCAATGTAGACAAGTGTGCTGCGAATACATAGAAAGAAAGACCCTTTATCATTTAGCTACAATATAGCAGGTCAGCAACTGGAAGCAGTTAATTCCATAAATTATCTGGGAGTAGGCATGAGGAGTGATTTAAAATGGAATGATCATATAAAGTTGATCTTAGGTAAAGCAGATGCCAGACTGAGATTCCTAAGGAAATGCAATCCGAAAACAAAGGAAGTAGGTTACAGCACACTTGTTCGCCCACTGCGTGAATATTGCTCGCCAGTGTGGGATCCGTACCAGATAGGGTTGATAGAACAGAGAGAGAAGATCCAACGGAGAGCAGCGCGCTTCGTTACAGGATCATTCAGTAATCGCGAAAGCGTTACGGAGATGATAGATAAACTCCAGTGGAAGACTTTGCAGGAGAGACGCTCAGTAGCTCGATACGGGCTTTTGTTGGTTTCGAGAACATACCTTCACCGAGAAGTCAAGCAGTATATTGCTCCCTCCTACGTATATCTCGTGAAGAGATCATGATGATAAAATCAGAGAGATTAGAGCCCACACAGAGGTATACCGACAATCTTTCTTTCCACGAACAATTCGAGACTGGAATAGAAGGGAGAACCGATAGAGGTACTGAAAGTACTCTCCGCCACACATCGTCAGGTGGCTTGCGCAGTATCGATGTAGATGTAGATGCCTATGGAACATGGCCTCAGTAGTGCGACTGGATTCGTGATTTCCTGTCAGAAACGACATAGTAATTCACTGAAAGTCATTGAGTAAAACAGATGTAATATCTAGCGTTCCCCAATGAAATGTTAAAGGCCCTCTATTGAATATAGAGGGAGAAAGTATGAGCAGTCCTCATAGTTTGTTCGCAGCTGGTGCTGTCATATTCTGTCACGTAAAGTCATCAGATGATCAAATCCAATTGCAAAAGCCGGCCGGTGTGGCCGTGCGGTTAAAGGCGCTTCAGTCTGGAACCGCGTGACCGCTACGGTCGCAGGTTCGAATCCTGCCTCGTGCATGGATGTGTGTGATGTCCTTAGGTTAGTTAGGTTTAATTAGTTCTAAGTTCTAGGCGACTGATGACCTCAGAAGTTAAGTCGCATAGTGCTCAGAGCCACTTGAACCACTTGAACCAATTGCAAAAAGATTTAGACAGGATATCTGTATGTAATAAAATGGAACACCTGCGGCCGTCCTTTCGATTGTTTATTATATAGTTATCAGTTTCAGTGATTCAGTACATCGTCTTCAGGCCTTAACTGACGCTGAGGGGATAAACTCCGATCTTTTACACTATCCCATCAGTGACCAACATCTACGAACTGGTTTCCGTAGACTGTAACACCGACGTTGTGGCTGAAGAAACAACGTCGTTGAGTCTGCAGGTGTTCCGTTTTATTACTTAAGTGAACAGCCAAGGTCCCTCAAATATTCATTTAGAAGGATGGACATACAAAAAAATAGATATCGGTATTGTCCAAAAAGTGGTAACTGACTCTAAGTCATGAAAAGTGTGGAGTCATCCACATTAGCGCTAAAAATAACCCGCTAACTTTCAGTTAGACAGTAAATGACAAAAATTTATATACTGTAAACTTAACTAAATACTTAAGGATTACAATTAAGAATTTTTTTTTGGAAATTTGTGGTAAGGTCTTATGGGACCAAACTGCTGAGGTCAGCGGTCATTAAGCCTACACACTACGTAATCTAACTTAAAGTAACTTACGCTAAGGACAACACACACACAATGCCCGAGGGAGGACTCGAACCTCCTACGGGCGGGAGCCGTACGGACCGTGACACGGCGCCCCTTAAAGGTACCCCGCGCAGCTTACGTTCGAAAGATCGTATAGGTAATGTTGTGGGTAAAGGAAATCAAAGACTGTAGCAGGTCTACTAAATAGAGTGCTCACACTAAGATCACACCTCTCTTCTGGAGTACTGCTGTGCGGTGTGGGATCGGCATCAGATAGGACTGACGCAGGGCATCGAAAAAGTCCACAGAAGGGCATCTCGTTTTGTATTATCGCGAAACAGGGAAGAGGGTGCCATGCATATGATATACGAACTGGTGTGGCAGTCGTTAAAAGAAAGGTGTTTTTCAGAGCGGCAGCGCATTCTCATGAAATTTCAACATTTCTTCTCAGTAGAAATTTGTTTTTGGCGCTTACCTACATAGGGAGAAATGATCATCATAACAAAATAAGAGAAATCAGAGCTCCCACGGAGCTACATGAGAGTATACCGATAGAGAAGTAGCTTAAAGTGGTCCGGCGAACCCTCTACAGGGCACTTATTTGTGAATTCCAGAGTAATCATGTAGTTGCAGGTGCATGTAGGTGAACATTTCTGTTGCGTCTTCATGGCTGATAAGCTTGATTATTCGAAATAATGTACCGAGTTAGGTGGCTCAGTGGTTAGCACACTGGAGTCGCACACGGGAGGACGGCGGTTCAAACCCGCGACCAGCCATCCTGATTTAGGTTTCCCGTGATTTCCCTTAATCGCTTCAGGCAAATGCCGGAATGGTTCCTTTGGAAGGGCACGGCCGACTTCCTTCTCCGTCCTCGCTGCTTGGTCCCCTCCCCTCAACCAACCAACCAACCAACCACCCACCCAGTCCAAGTATCGTATAAAGAATTTCAACAGCGTTTAGCGTACAGTTCATTGAACTGAATTGGTCATTGTGTCGATTACGACTGAAAATGGAGTAAATCGAGCTTCGAGCTATTATTAAACATTTTCATATGAAGGGTTGAACTGCCACACAGGTCGAAACAGAATTGCATGATATTCACGTGGACTCTGCTCCATCATTGAATACCATTTACTTTCGGATTAATGAATTTAAACGTGGTCGGACAAGCAAAGAAGTCGAACCGTGCGCTAGCCGTTCAATTGAGACCATCACAAGGGAAACCATTGACAAAATGTTAGGTAATGCAAGACTGCTGCATAAAAATTCATGAGATTGCTCAGACTATATGAATCTCAACTGAGCAACTTGAGAGTTGCGTTATACCGAAACTAAGATTTAGCTGTTTTGGTTCAATTCATAAATGACGTAGTAAATGGTTGGATTACCGGTAATACTAGTAGCCTTGGAAGGGAAAGAAACACAAATAAATGTATAAGGGAGAATGTGTTAATGGAAAACTTCACTTTCTTTTGTTAGTTTGGTTGTTTGCTTTGTACGTAATTAGAACGGCACATCATACAGAGTCAGTTACTTGTGTATTTCATATCCTTACAGAGTATAAATTGAATAATGGAAGTAATGAAAATCAGTTGATCGCGTAACTTCAGCGGTTTTATGTAACAAAAGCAATCACATGCACTACACAAAATATACTCATTAGAACGTTCTTCATCAAGACCAAAGAGAAGAGTATCTTGTTATTATTGATAATTGCGACAGATGTTTACGAATAATCGAAACATATTCTATACATGTTCGACGAAGTATTGAAGCGATGTTTGATAGATTTTAGTTTTGCGTTTTTTTTTTAATTTTAACTTTTCTTGATTAAACGGCGTTTCCTAGCGCTATATGATAAATCTGTATTTTTTCCTTTATTTTTACTGCCATATCTCTGTTTCATGTTACAAATCAATTATTTACGAATAAAAACTCAATGAAACACTGCTAATTTCAGGTTTGCTACCAAAACTGTTTATTCATAGACAACAGACGGAGGTTAAATATGTAAAAAGAAAAGAAATGTTCTTTTGGTTATCCAGCGTTTTACATATCCTCACTCAGTTTCTAGACGGTTCGCCGCTTCCGGTTTTTAGGGGAATTTAGTAAAACACTCGTCACATACGTAAAGAAAGCGATCGATATCAGCCAACACCTGACAGTATGCGACACACTTAACACTTAACGTACACGTAAGGCGGGTACGACCTAAACTCAAATGGCTCTGAGCACTATGGGACTTAACATCTATGGTCATCAGTCCCCTAGAACTTAGAAGTACTTAAACCTAACTAACCTAAGGACAGCACGCAACACCCAGCCATCACGAGGCAGAGAAAATCCCCGACCCCGCCGGGAATCGAACCCGGGAACCCGGGCGCGGGAGGCGAGAACGCTACCGCACGACCACGAGCTGCGGACGACCTAAACTGGCCAAAGCAACCAGGAAAACTTCCGCAGTCTACAGGGTTATTACAAATGATTGAAGCGATTTCGCCGGTCGAAGTGGCCGTGCGGTTCTAGGCGCTGCAGTCTGGAACCGCGAGACCGCTACGGTCGCAGGTTCGAGTCCTGCCTCTAGCATGGATGTGTGTCATGTCCTTAGGTTAGTTAGGTTTAACTAGTTCTCAGTTCTAGGGGACTAATGACCTCAGAAGTTGAGTCCCATAGTGCTCAGAGCCATTTGAACTATTTTTTGAAGCGATTTCACAGCTCTACAATAACTTTATTATTTGAGATATTTTCACAATGCTTTGCACACACATACAAAAACTCAAAAAGTGTTTTTAGGCATTCACAAATGTTCGATATGTGCCCCTTTAATGATTCGGCAGACATTAAACCGATAATCAAGTTCCTCCCACAATCGGCGCAGCATGTCCCCATCAATGAGTTCGAAAGCATCGTTGATGCGAGCTCGCAGTTCTGGCACGTTTCTTGGTAGAGGAGGTTTAAACACTGAATCTTTCACATAACCCCACACAAAGAAATCGCATGGGGTTAAGTCGGGAGAGCGTGGAGGCCATGACATAAATTGGTTCAAATGGTTCAAATGGCTCTGAGCACTATGGGACTCAACTGCTGAGGTCATTAGTCCCCTAGAACTTAGAACTAGTTAAACCTAACTAACCTAAGGACATCACACACATCCATGCCCGAGGCAGGATTCGAACCTGCGACCGTAGAGGTCTCGCGGTTCCAGACTGCAGCGCCAGAACCGCGCGGCCACTTCGGCCGGCGCCATAAATTGCTGATCATGATCTCCACCACGACCGATCCATCGGTTTTCCAATCTCCTGTTTAAGAAATGCCGAACATCATGATGGAATTGCGGTGGAGCACCATCCTGTTGAAAGATGAAGTCGGCGCTGTCGGTATCCAGTTGTGGCATGAGCCAATTTTCCAGCATGTCCAGATACACGTGTCCTGTAACGTTTTATTCGCAGAAGAAAAAGGGGCCGTAAACTTTAAACCGTGAGATTGCACAAAACACGTTAACTTTTGGTGAATTGCGAATTTTCTGCACGAATGCGTGAGGATTCTCTACCGCCCAGATTCGCACATTGTGTCTGTTCACTTCACCATTAAGAAAAAATGTTGCTTCATCACTGAAAACAAGTTTCGCACTGAACGCATCCTCTTCCATGAGCTGTTGCAACCGCGCCGAAAATTCAAAGCGTTTGACTTTGTCATCGGGTGTCAGGGCTTGTAGCAATTGTAAACGGTAAGGCTTCTGCTTTAGCCTTTTCCGTAAGATTTTCCAAACCGTCGGCTGCGATACGTTTAGCTCCCTGCTTGCTTTATTCGTCGACTTCCGCGGCCTACGCGTGAAACTTGCCCGCACGCGTTCAACCGTTTCTTCGCTCACTGCAGGCCGACCCGTTGATTTCCCCTTACAGAGGCATCCAGAAGCTTTAAACTGCGCATACCATCGCCGAATGGAGTTAGCAGTTGGTGGATCTTTGTTGAACTTCGTCCTGAAGTGTCGTTGCACTGTTATGACTGACTGATGTGAGTGCATTTCAAGCACGACATACGCTTTCTCTGCTCCTGTCGCCATTTTGTCTCACTGCGCTCTCGAGCGCTCTGGCGGCAGAAACCTGAAATGCGGCTTCAGCCGAACAAAAGTTTATGAGTTTTTCTACGTATCTGTAGTGTGTCGTGACCATATGTCAATGAATGGAGCTACAGTGAATTTATGAAATCGCTTCAATCATTGGTAATAGCCCTGTACATTTAATTCTGGTAGCCTACGATAGTTTTACAGCTCTGGCTATGATGAAGCTGTATGCAAGGTTGGAGCTGCGATTTCTCACAGACTACCAAACGCGTTTCCAGAAATATTTCAACACAGTCTCTGACAATATTTAACCGTCATCCGCAAAACGTTTTGCACTGATCTCTGACTGTTGACGAAATTTGGTTATATCAATACACCTCACGGTCAAAACGGCAGTCAAAACAATAGACAAAACCTGATGAAAGTGCACCGAAGAAGGCAAAGACCATTTCTTCAGCTGGTAAACTGATAGACACCGTTTTTCTGGATTCTCAAGGAGTAATCTTCGTAAATTATTTGGAAGAAGGCAGAACCATAACTGGACTCTCTTACGCTTCATTGCTGGCTCGCTTGATACATGTGTTGGCTGGAAAAAAAAGGCGAAGTTGGCGTGCAAAAAATGGTCTTTCATCAAGATATTGCTCCGTATGACACATCAGCGATAAAATAGCAGAAGTGCATCAATTGGGCATTGAACTGGTTCCTCGTCCACCATATTCACCAGCATTCTTAGCCACAAGTGTTTTCTCCCGGTCCCCTAAGTTGAAACTGCGGTTTGCTGAGAAGAAATTTTCATCAAATAAGGAAGTGATAGTTGCAGTCAACGAATATTTTGCAGAGTTTAGCAGAACCTACTTTGTCAGTGGGATGAGAAAGCTGGAGGATTGCTGGACCAAGTGTAAATCCCTCAAAGGAGACTATGGCGAAAAGTAAGGTGAACTTCTTACGAAACAAACATTTTTTCTTTTGTTTTACGAGGCTTATTAAACTAGCCTCGTACTTCAGCTTGCTCAAATACAGGGTGATTCCGTGATGATGTTACAAGCTTTCAGGGATGACAGAGAAGGGTAAATGTATCTATTCCAAACAGGTTTCGCCTTAGCCTCGTACAGCGCTCAAAGCAAGGGCCCCAACTTCTCAACGCTGATAGTGAGGCACAGGCTTCCGGCCGAATACTCGCCAATACTCTCAAACAAATCACCCTGTTGATACACTATGGACGATGCACGTTAACTTCATATCAATCAGACCGAAAATCCTGTCTAGTGTACAGTAATAATGAAATATTTGATTTACCTGAGGAAGTTTCACAAGCTCCTACATTTACAATAGTTCTTCAAAATGACGTCCCTCAGCCCCGTCAATGCTGGTATGACATCATCGCACAAAAGCCTGTTCTACCCGTTCTAATATTCCCGGTGTTGTTTGAATAATGTCACAGACTGGAAGAATTCCTGCCAGGAGATCCTTTTCATTCTCGATAAGCGTATCGTACACAAAACTTTGCTTAAGTCCCGACAAAAGCAAAGCAAATGAGTCATTCTTCTCATGTCTCACCAGATTTATGGTTGGTCGCAAAGTGTCTAAACTGTATCTTCGTATACCCATTCTGGCGAAAGGCAATCTCAGGGTAGCCCATTTCATGTGACAAGCTTTCGTATGCTCATATGACACAGATCCTATATATCAAGTTACTAAGTGCCCTGTCATGTTCAGACAAATGGTGACAGTTGTAAGTATAACTTGTAGGATTCAAGAAACTCGGTCAAATATGTTGTTGTGGTCTTCATGTCAAGGACTGGTTTTATTTAGCTCTTCATGTAAGTATATTCTCTGCGTAACTACATCCGAGCCTAGGTCTCTCTAGAATCGCCTACCCCCCCCCCCCCCCCACAAACACACTCACACACACTTCCCTCAGTTACCAAACCAACGATGCCTTGAAGCCTCAAGGTGCGTCCTGTCAATCAGTCTCCTCTTTTAGTCAAATTCTTTTCGCACAATTAGGTTCAATACCAGCTTCACAGTTGCTAGACTCACCTGTTTAATCTTCAGCATTCTGTATTTATAAAACTTCTGTTCTCTTCTTGCCTCCACTGCTTGTAGTCCACCTTTCTCTTCCTTACAAAGGAACGGAAAATATTTCTTAATTTTAAATTTATATTCGATATTAACTAATTTTTGTTTTATCATCTCAGGAAAGTTCTTGGTACTGCCAGTCTGCATTAGCCTACACCTAGTTCTGTCGTCATTACTTATTTTCGTTCCCAAATAACATCACTGTCGACAAACTTAAATCGGGTCACCTGAACCTACCAATACACCTATTTCCCTTAACGTAATCATAATGAAGTTTGTAATGTCGTTTTTGACGAAACGGAAAGAGAACAGAGCACTGACAATACTTCTTTGGCTTCTGTTAGGAACGTAGGATGTGGAGACTGGTGTAGTATACTCAAGAGATTAGACGGTGAAAGGTGGATGTGAAGCGGTATTTAACGCTTCACTTAATTCGTGGTGTCACTACGAGGATGAAAATCTATAAATGCGACCGTATGCAGACGTACAAAGTTTCTCGTTTCTGAAAGTTCCCGCACATGGAGAGAAAGACATAATAATGATTTTGGTGGATTATGTACCAACACTAGTACGCTTCGGTCGCACTCCACGCTCACGGGCAGTGAGTCTTCTTCCGGGCGGGTGTTAGTCCCGTGGCAGAGGATCTGGCGGTGTGGCGCTCGTAACTGATTTGCCGGGCGACCGCGCCTTGCGCAGCGTTATTGTTTGCGCAGTGTATCACAAGTCGGCTGAGCCGCAGCGTCTAATTACGCGCACGCCGCGCGCGGTCTACCGCCGCCGCTGTGAGCCGCCGCCGCCGTAATTGCCATTTCGGCGCGGCCGACCTCGGGGGCTCCGCCGGCAGCCGACGAACCGTTCGGAAACTTGGTCCGCGCCGCCGAAGTTGGCCAGTTCCTCGCCCTCGTCTGCCGCGCCCGCGTCCGCACTCGACTCGCCCGCTCCGCGCTCGAGAGCCCTAATATTTTACTCGCGAGCCGGCGAGCTGGGCCGTCCCCGCGCGCTGAGCTGTCTGAGAGGCGAGCGGGTTAATATTTCAGGGAGGCGCGCGCGCGCAATATTCGGCGGCTGCAGCGCCAGACACGCGCTCTTGACCCGCCACCCGCGGCGCCGGCCGAGCTTACGCTGCTGCTGCTGCTGCTGCGGCCGCGCACTGCAAACAGCAGAAGTTGCGCCGGCATTTATCAAACTTGGCGCGCTCCGCCCCCACCGCGCCAGCTTGCTTTATTTGCGCGCGCCGTTGTGCGCCGTGTGCTGCCCGCCTCGGTGCGCTGTGCTGCACTGCCGGCTGATGGAAAACAGAAAGCGGCTCATCTGTCACCACCTCTCGTTCGACGGCCGCCGCCGGCGCTGCGCCAATAACAGACGGGCTGACGTGACGCGACCAGCTGGGGTTTCGCTGCGCCCGCGCTACACTGGGTCACGCCGTTCCGTCCAACAGCATCTGCTTTTGATTTCATCGCCCACTGGGCTCTTGCGGGCCAGTCTTTGATACCATACTTTTATTTCTTTTTCATTTCTGATCATTTCCGGTTGTTGCTTGTTGTTGGGTGAGGGGCATTTTTGTTGGGCCTAACCCTCCTACAAGAATGGTAGGCGGAGCCAGAATTCTGATCTCAATAGAGATATATTTTCCGTGTGACGGTAGGTGTTTTCTAACACCTGTTGCTGAAAAACAGCTAACAGTCCGTGTAAGAAGTAAAACATTGCAGAAGCGCCGTAAGCAGGAGCAGGGAAAGGCCAATGAAGATGCCAACATTCTTGTCCAGAGCGGCTGGCAGGCCTAAATTTTAATATAATGGCTGGTTATAACTAAAGTACATCTATTCACGGTGGTCCAATGTGGGTGTAATTATCGTATTGCAGCAAAACTAGGAACGCTTTCTAATGCGTTAACGCGGAAAGAATAGTTGCAATTGTGACGCCCCCACCCTCTCCCTCCTCCTCTGTGCTGATCTGGCGATGTGAATGCAAGAAAGACATAGAAATGTTTCCATATGGAATGGATTAGAAACGAGATGTGGGCAGAATAAGCCTAACAAGTGAGAAAGGCAGAATGTCGATACCATTATTCACTGCTGCTTACAAATGGTTCAAAAAAAATTTTCAAATGTGTGTGAAATCTTATGGGACTTAACTGCTAAGGTCATCAGTCCTTAAGCTTACACACTACTTAACCTAAATTATCCTAAGAACAAACACACACACCCATGCCCGAGGGACGATTCGAACCTCCGCCGAGACCAGCCACACAGTCCATGACTGCAGCGCCTTAGACCGCGCGACTAATCCCGCCTGGCGCAAATGGTTCAAATGGCTCTGAGCACTATGGGACTTAACTTCTGAGGTCATCAGTCCCCTAGAACTAAGAACTACTTAAACCTGACTAACCCAAGGACATCACACACATCCATGCCCGAGGCAGGATTCGGACCTGCGACCGTAGCGATCGCGGGGTTCCAGACTGTAGCGTCGACGAGGTGCTATACAGTGCCATATTTCCACCTGCTGGACGAAACTGGAACCAGTATCGTTCCAGAGTAAATCCGTTCCTCAGCTGCACTTTGATTATAATCATACGGTATTATAAAAATGTATGTATGTATGTGTGTATATTCCACATCTTCAGCCGGCCGGTGTGGCCGAGCGGTTCTAGGCGCTTCAGTCTGGAACCGCGCGATCGCTTCGGTCGCAGGTTCAAATCCTGCCTCGGGCATGGATGTGTGTGATGTCCTCAGGTTAGTTAGGTCTAAGTAGTTCTAAGTTCTAGGGTACTCATGACCTCAGAAGGTAAGTCCCATAGTGCTCAGAGCCATTTCCACATCTCCTCCTAAACCACTGGACCGATTTGTACCAAGTTTGGCATATATTTCCCCTATTATCTGGAAGCAAGCACGGTGGCAGAAAGGCCTACCAATCTGTCAAGGGGAAGGCTGCAGTGTAGCAACAGAAACGCGCAGATACCCAAACTGTATTCATCCAGAATTCGAGAACGACAGCAATTAGATACTTTCGACAAACTTTAAACATAATTTCAAACCTTTCCTAAGCTCTTTCGCCTATCAGTGCTCAACGTCAACTGTTTATCACATTAACTGGTTTGTAAAGTAAGCAGAAGTTCAAAGCTGTTTTAAGGACGAGAGTTCGATTCTTTAAAGACATGAGGTTTATTGGATGCTTACTATCTGTAAAGAAGCACTTCGTGGTCAAGAACCATCTACACCTCATAGGGAATGAAAAGCGAGCGCCACTGAAGTTAAATAATTTCGTTGGCCGCTTTGATAGCTCCTGAAATCTGTGACACGGCCGGCAGCCCTTCTGGGCAGTGTAGAGATCGTGGGAAGATGGTCCCTCAAGACCAACAAGTTATTGCCTGCTCTGGGAAAAATTGAGACGTTCGACAGTGCGTTCCCGCCTGCGAGCGTGCTTTGCGCGTTGTAGCGTTTCCGGAATTGTGGGAGAGTTTGGAGAAAGTGAAGAAATCGAAAAAGAAGTGATTGTCGGAAGGACTGATAAGGCATACAGAAAAGACAAAACACCCTTCGCTGAAATTAAAAACAAGGGAGGCAACATTACGAATGCAACAGGAATTATATTGTTAAACGTAGAGGTAAGAGATGAAGGGGACGACTCGTCTGATGACTTGATACGAGAAGAAACTGCAGCTAATACTCAGTACGTAGGGGACTTACTATTAGAACAGAATTCAAAAGAGCTCGAGAAGGCTTGTGATGAAATAAAGCGGAAGGGATGGATTCCATCACGATGTCTGATATCCTTGGGGGATGTGGCGACCAAATGATTATTTAAGTTGGTGTATAGAATCCAGGAGACTGCCGTTGTGACATCAAACTTTCCGAAGAACGACACCCACACAAGATAGCAATGGCAGACAAGTGCTGCAACCATCGCTCAGCTTATCAGCATCCAAGCTTCTGACAATGATAACATACTGAATACTGGCAAATAAAGTTGAGGAGCTGTTAGATGATGGTCGTTTAGAGAGACAGCTCGAATTTGTGCTTGTTAATGGAAGCAAGAACTAAAACAAAATCAAGATATCTCCAGAAATGTGTCAATCTCGAAAAATGTTTCACAATGTGGAATGGTCCAAGAGGGTCGAATTTCTGTAAAAAGTATCTTCAAGGAAAGACGGTACATGGGCAAGAACCAAGAGGGAACAAAAAGATTGGAAGACCAAAAACGAAGTGCTCGGACAAAAAGTATGGAACACAAGGATGGTGTCTTTTGCTCCTTGTTGTTTAGTCAGTACATCGGAGAAGCAACGACGGAAATAAAATAAGGGTCCAAAATTGTGATTACGATTCAGGTGAAAGGATATCAATGATAAGATTCGCTGATGATGTTGACATCCTTAGTGAAGGTGAAGAAGAAATACAATATCTGTTGGATGCTATGAACCGTCTAATGAGCACACGATATGGACTGCGGGTAAAATAAGAGGTAGCAGGAATCATCAGAAACGAGAATAGTGAGAAACTTAACATCAAAATAGGTGGCCAGGAAGTAGACGAAGTTAAGGACTTTTGCTGGCTTGGAAGCAAACTAACCCACGACGAACGAAGCAAAGAAGGGTATAAAAAGCGGACTAGGAAGTGAAAGAGGGTAACCTGGCCAAGAGTGTGTATTGATAGCAAAATAGGCCTTAACTTGAAAAAGGAATTTCTGAGTATGTTCATCTGGAGCACAGCATGGTAGTAAATGATGACGGTTGGAAAAGCGGAGCAGTAGAGAATAGAAGCATTTCAGATATGGTGCTACAGACGAATTATGAAAATCATGTGGACTGATAAGATAAGGAATGAGAAGGTTCTTCTTAAAATCGGCAAAGAAAGGAACACAAGGAAAATACTGTCAAGGAGGAGGGCCAGGATGATATGACATCAGGCATCAGGTAATAACCACCGTGGTACTAGAGGAAAATGCAGAAAGTGAAAAGTGTAGGGGAAGACAAAGACTGGTGTTCATCTAGCTAATAAATGAGGACTTATTGTACAATTTCAGGTCTGAAATGAAGGGGTCGGCGCAGGAGAGGAATTCGTGGCGGGCCGCATCGAAGGAGTCAGAAGCCTGAGTATAAGGGAAAAAGTTTGATGTTGTCGTTCAGCGAGTTTGCACACGCACGGTAGCCAGAGGCCACAAAATAGACTGTGGAGCCAGGTCTTGCCGAGGCGCTTAGTGAAGCTAGAGAATGATATTCGTTTTCGTGGAAATTAGGGTGTGATGTTTTTATGTTACACTGCTCGTATCGACTTTGACCTGTATTCCTGTTTTTCGTTATCCGTGGAATTTGCTAGGATCCAGTTTGAGGCGCTGTATGACCTGTGCATATATTCCACCAGTGCTCTGATTTCGGAATCTTTTGCAAACTAGTGGCATCGCTACATGGTTTTAATTACTGACTTTGGGACACTGAGAACTTCAACCGTGTCTCGTGGATCAAATTGAACCTGGCTTACTAAAGACTGATTTTAGATTTGTAGCATTACAGAGAATAGTCCGGATCTACCCATTAACGATCACAGTTAATCTACGGAGCAGGAAGTCGCGAAATATGTTTCGCGCGGACCGCATCGACGTAGTGAGTTGGCTTCTGGCTGCGGCCTCAGGTGGAATATCGCTAGACGCCACGGGAACTCCGTGGCACGAACTTCTAGGAACGTTTCGAACGGATATATTTGGGCTATTGAGACATGTTACCCCTGCTACATGTAAACTGACCTTATGCATTTCCTTTTATACATTTTCTAGCTTTCCTACAATGTTCAAACTTCAGACATTCCATGCTCCCACTCTTAGTATGTTATCCCTCCGTTGGCAACACCCTCTTATTCTCACGGCCACCTCCCCCTTGGCAGTCACTTCTGCGAGATTCGAATAGGACACTAATCCGGAATCTGTTGTCAATGGAAAGATCGCTATGACACTTTTTCAGTTATTGGCCACATGTCCAGTGCGTACACCTTATGTATCTTTAATTCAGTGGTTTCCGTTACATTTCGCACCTCCATGCCGTTGATCATTGCTGATTCATCCGCCTTTTGGGCGCAAATTCGCACGCCAACGGCAAGAGCCCTGAACCTTTTCCGCTCCTCTGCCCTCTTTGACAAAGCCTTTGGCAGAGCGGGGATGGCTTCTCGGAATTTAAGCTGTGGCTGCGTTTCAGCTCCGGCTCTAAGACGTTATAATTATTAGTCAAAGACACTACCCCTAGGCCAATAAGAACTCTGGAATGTGTATTAGAAAGAACTGCAACAACAGAAAACGTTAAAACAGCTTAAATTGGAGAATAAAGTAGTTAGTAACTCAAAAAGAGCGCGCTGCTAATGAAGTAAACGAGAAGAATAAGAAGAGCAAGAAGAAGAAGAAAAGCGCTTGGAAGCAGCTGTGGTAATATGGGGTAAACATAGTTTTGCACAGTGGCGCAATGGCGGAGTAAACAGTGTGGTCATTAGAATCTGATCACTAGCTCATTTGCCGGAATACACAGGAGGAAATCCCTTCGTGGCTTTTGAAAAGAACACACTTATATTTTTCTGAAATGGTTTAGGAAATTAGCGAAAACTCAGAACTGGGATAATTTGATAGTTACAGACCCTTAATTTCATGCGTACGGGATCAGGTTCTGAATGGTTCGGTACATGGATTGAAACCCTTACCCGTGCGCAAGACGAGAATTGAATTCTGCATCCTCTGACTCCTTCCACGTGGCCAATCAGGTAGGTGAACACAGTAGTATTCTGCTATAGGAAAGTGCCGTAAAATTTTATTCCAAGCCAAAGTTATATCTATTACCACATAATTACATTTTGACCCACTATTTTTCAATAATCTTGTTGATTAGCTTTTTGAACAGCGCCAGGATATCTGATTCGACAAAGTGAAAGTTCAGTCTGATCTTAACACAGAAGATTGTAAACGCTTTGAGTTGTTTAATGTCACTAGTTAAACATGGCGGAAAATCAGCTTTGCATTCATATGTGCTATTGGCATAAATATATGATTGATAAATCGTAACGCCGTCGTTAATTTCAGAAGGGATTACTGAAGAAAATAAAAATTATTTATTGTTTACTAATATATATGAATACCTGAACACGCGTAAGTTAGAAGGTAGCTGACCCACTTGAACAACCGTTTTAGGTGAACTGAAGTAATGAGCTGGTTCCTTAACTACACGTAGGCCAATAGGTAGGAGGAATCGGTATTAATCTGAGTCAACGTCAAACTCACGTGTAGACCATTGTAATTGAAACTAAACTTCCTCTGACGTCCCTACGTGGCGTTCGGTGTGGTCAGTCACAACTACCTGTTATGAATCATTTCCAAGTAGGCTAAGGTTTTCCGAATATGTAGTGGTGCCTACATTTACTGTAGGCTTGAAAATGCCCCACATTTACGTTTATTTATTAATGTAGCACATTTGATGAGAACATGGTAGGAAGGCGGTCGAGAGCTTCATGGTCGCGAGAACATTTCAAAAAAATCCGTAATCTGGTAAAGAAAATTTTATGTCAACGTTCCTCTTGTACAGTTGCCAACACTTGCTGCAGCTGCGTCGCGAGATGAGGTTTCTCTTTTAATCTGAAATGTTACATCAAGGTGGCATTTCACTTGCTCACATACCTACAGCTACAACGTTGTCAAAGGGATTTTTGACTTACAGAATTAAAACTGTAATTCCGCAATCCTGTACCGTCGCAGTAATTTTTTTTAGAATCCTCATGAAACCTCGCTGCAGAGCTTTAATTTGCACTACAGAGCACTCTCCTCAGAAAAGAAAAGCGAGTCACTGTGTACGTACAAGCAGGCGAATGAAAATATTAATTAAATGCGCAAGTGTGTCGCTTGGCGAGGAGATCATTAGGCCGTGCACCGCCTTTGGAAGACAGCGCGAGGCTGGCTTGTAGTGCATTAATTAGCGAGGAGCGGCCGTCGTTACGAGGTGCGGATCCACCGGAGGTCTTTGCACCTCAACCGCGCTGCCGGTTCGTGGCCTCTTCGCACGACGCAGCACGACACACTGTCGGCGGCAGCGTGTCATGCTGTGGGCTTCCGCGGGTCTGTGACGTTCTTGAAGAGAAACTCGACAGTATGGATCTGTGCAGAGGAGGGACTGCGATTTTTTTTGGTCCCCTTTAAGGGCGTCCCTCTGAAACAGCTGTGCAGCACATAAAACTACGATCGAGATCAGAGCCAGGACTCTGAGTTATCTGCTTTAGTGCAGAGCGGTTTGTGTTTTATTCTACCTCTATGAACAGAGCTAACGAACAGCTACGCTCAGTCCGGAGCCGCGCAACTGCTACGGTCGCAGGTTCGAATCCTGCCTCGGGCATGGATGTGTGTGATGTCCTTAGGTTAGATAGGTTTAAGTAGTTCTAAGTTCCAGGGGACTGATGACCACAGATGTTAAGTCCCATAGTGCTCAGAGCCATATGAACCATTTGAATAGCTACGCCCTGCCACGACTTCCCTCCAATAGCACCGAGGCTCACTAATGTTTGCCTACTCAATCATGCACTGTCGGTTTCTGGAACAGATTAAGTGTTTCACTGATAGCCCTAAAGATACTAATCTGACTTGGAGCTTTTGACCCGGGCGCTGTTTTGATATCTACAGTGGTGTGTGAAACTTGAAGACGAAAGTAATTTTCCCATGAAGTGTCACTTACAAGTAACATAGCACGATGAAAGTTTAACGATACAGAGTTGGTTCACTTGTTGGTTGGTTGATTCGTTGAAGGGACCAGACAGCGAGGTTATCGGTCTCACTGGGTTCGGGACGGATCGGGAAGAAAGCCGGCCTTGCACTTTCAAAGGAACCATTCCGCCATTTTCCTGAGGCGGTTTAACGAATTCACGGGAAAACTAAATCAGGAAGGCTGGAAGCGGGTTTGAGCCGTCGTCCTTCCGAAAGTGAGTCCAGTGTGCTAACCAAAGCTCCGCCTCGCTCCCTGACGACGCATAGAAAGGTAATGACACTGAAATCACCGCGATTTATGGTGGTTCACTGGATATTAGAAAAGGCGGAACTTGGTTCTTAATAGGATGTATGGTCACCAGGGACGGCAGTACATGCTCCGCAAGGTGCTCCCATGCTGGTATGGAGTTGTTCTGGTACGGCGTTCCATTACTCCAACAGCGAGGTTGACAACTGTTGCACGGTCCCTGGTACTTCTGGGCGCCCTGCAGTACGTCTCTCCAATGTGTCACAGACGTGATCAGTGGTATTTAAGTCGGGAGGACGGAGAGGCCAGCCCATTTGGTGAATATCCTCTCGCTCCAGAAACTGCTGTACCTACGCTGTTCGAAGCGGTTGCATGTTGTCATCTATATAAATTAAGTTAGGGCCGAATGCTCCCCCAGAAAAGATGATCTTGGGGAAATAGTGCAATGACTCCATAGCGTTACCAGCGAGTGTATTCAAATGGTTCAGATTGTTGTGAGCACTATGGGACTTAACATTTGAGGTCATCAGTGTCCTAGAACTTAGAAACTACTTAAACCTAACTAACCTAAGGACAGCACACAACACCCAGCCATCACGAGGCAGAGAAAATCCCTGACCCCGCCGGGAATCGAACCCGGGAACCCGGGCGTGGGAAACGAGAACGCTACCGCACGACCACGAGATGCGGGCATGTGATAACATCTGGACCACCAAAACGATCACGTCTGACAGTTTTCCTGGATGCGTTACATGTTCCCACTCTCGCCATATGATGGTACGTCCATAATCACTATGCAAACTGAATCTACTCCCATCCCAGAAAAGCACGCGAACACATTCGTCCTTGGTTATGTCCCTGTGCTCCTGGCACCATGGCAAATCCGTGAACGTAGTACACTCAGCGATTAACTTTATTGTGATATAGTACTCCTTCCCCCTGTGCGTCGTGTGTCGTTTCAGAGGTGCATTCGGACCTGTCGTCGTTTTTACGGATGTCGATATGAGACCCCTTCGAACAGCGCAGTTGAAGGAGCTCTTGGAATGTGAGGATATTCGGCGACTGGACTGGCCTCAGCGTTCCCCCATCTCAAATCCAATCGCGCCCGCGAGAGATACATTGGGGGGACTTATTGCAGCACATCCACGTGCACCTACGACTATCCAGCAGTTGTCAACCGAACTGGTGGCAGGGTGGAACGCCCTACCACAAGAATTCCGTAACAGCTTTGTGGCCAGCATGGGAGCACGTTGCAGTGCCTGCGTTGCCGTCCATGGTGATTACATTATTAAGAACCATGTCCCGCCTTTTGTTATGTCCAGAGGAATATTACTTTTCATTCCGTGACGCCCAGCTTTCTGTGCTCGACTGGGAGACCTCTGACAACACGCTTCTGCAATTTAAGTAATTAAGTTAATATGATGTCAGCCGTTGTGAGGAAAATTTAGGAGCTACTTGATTGAGAAGTAGCGGCTCCGGTCACTAGAATTCAAAACGGTCGAGACAGACCTGTGCTGACCACACGCTCCTCCATATCCACATCAAGTGACTCATATAGTCTGAGGATGACACGACGGTCGGTCAGTACCGTTGGGGTCTTCCGAGACGCATTTGGAGTTAAGAAAGTTAATGTGGTACTTTGTCGGTTTCGTCCTTATGTTTTGAAGAACAATGTAATGCCTGTAGCTGAGCAACGGCCGCCTTTGCGTCTCGCCAGGTGCCATGCGCGGGCGCTTCCGCACCGAGTTAACGGCGGTCCAGACCTGCTCAGTCTCAGTCGTGGATCACTGTTAAGTGGAAAACGGCCATCCAAGGACAAGTGTTAACAACCATGGGAGGACATGGACGCTATCATGAACTTCCTAAATTGAATATCATTAGAAGCGATGAAGGCTTGATGATCTATCATAAGGACGCCACTAAGAACTGGTGGAAGATGGCTCTGAGGTCTGGTCTGTTATTTGGTCTACAGGAATCACGGGCATGGTATTTGGTCTACAGGAATCACTGGCAAAGTTTAATTAACGGTGAGGGGTATGGACTTGGTTCAAATGGCTCTGAGCACTATGGGACTCAACTTCTGAGGTCATCAGTCCCCTGGAACTTAGAACTACTTAAACCTAACTAACCTAAGGACATCACACACATCCATGCCCGAGGCAGGATTCGAACCTGCGACCGTAGCGTTCTCGCGGTTCCAGACTGTAGCGCCTAGAACCGCTCGGCCACTCCAGCCGGCGGTATGGACTTGTTTGGTGAACTCCATTATGTGTAGAATGTTTGAGCTGTTAGTCGGACCTTTCTGCTGTGCCGTAGGGTTAGTTTTACTATGTGCTTTAGGTTCGAGTTACCACCGTTTTATTTAAAGAATTTGCCAACCGGGCTAACTTACTTTGGTAAAATTCGTTATGTAAGTCTTACTTTTATATCTATAGGTTAGAGCCTGGTTTGAAATTTATGAATATTATTTGTTCTACCTTTATGAAATCGATTTTGGTACTTAAGATTAATTTTACTGACGCTGTTTCATGTGAAGTCCTCAGAGCGTTCTGGTTCAAATTTATTTATACATTCTATTATGAAACTATCCACTGTAACCTCACTGTAAAGTTAAGCTTTGTACATTGGTATCTGTTCATTGGCTGAGATCTGGATTGTACTTAATTATTTATGAGCGATCCAATAAAATTTCTGTGATCTGTCCTTCAAATTGTTTTCTAATCGTTCCTTACCTATTCTGATTTCCTGTCTTAAATGAACCGTTAGCGAAATGTTTTCCAATGCTTGATGTATATTTTGGGAAACATCAGTCAGTTAAAATATTTTGTTTTTTGTTTTCGTAGTAAATGAAGTCGCATTATGCCTTCTTCAATTTACGTAGCAGGAGAACCTCCTAAGTGAGCTCAAGGCTTGCACTATTTCACCATTCCTAATTTCAACCTAAAATTCGAATATTACTTTTTATTGGCCATTCCCTGCATCTTTCAGAGCTTGTTAATTTGACTTGTTCATAGAAAGTTCAAGCAACAGCTTCGATAAGTTTTTATTCAAGAAACGTGACCTTTTTTGGGTAGAGTGCTATTTTTTTGTAGCATGGAACATCACCTCTACCAGTCCTCGCTACCTAAAGCATTTCAGCTTTTTAACAAGCGAAGCCCTCCGAAGCTGTTTGTCTCAGTGTACTCTACATGCTCGAGTGCGCATATCGGTTTTTGTCAACAAACACGCGAAAGCCAGGAGATGTCATTGTCCCCTTTCTCTGCCTTCCCAGAGTTACAGCTGTTTTCTTTTATATTTTCCTTCCTGTCTACATTTCTTCAGAGCGTCTTATACTGCATTTGTATTACATTTGGTGTTCATCATTTGTCAGTGAAAAAATACTGCTGTACCACTGTCTTAGTGTACGAAGGTAGCCGTCAGCGTTAACGTGAGCGAAACTGAGACGCGAATCAAAAGCATGAAATAACAAGGGTGAACGAACAGTAGAAATGCCAATGCTCTTTCTGTACGTCCCACCGAATACAGCTTCCCGACTGTGTAGCCCAACCGGAGGCGTTGAAGTCAGCTGTCACTTCATATTGTGAGTCGAACATTATGAATTACCTCGAATATATTGGTCTATTAACACAGAGCCAGCAAGGATTCAGAAAATATCGTTGTTGTAAGAATAACTAGCTCTTTATTCGCACGAAGTAGTGAGTGCTATCGCAGGGAATCTCCAACTGATTTCGTATTTCCAGCTTCCCTGAAGGCTTTTGACACCGTTCCTCACAAGAGACTTCTAATCTTATTACGTTCCTACGGTATATCGGTTCAGTTGTCCGACTGGATTCGGATTTCCTGTCAGAAAGGTCACAGTACGTAGTAATAGACGTAAAATAATGATATAGTGAAATCCGGCGTTCCCCAAGGAAATGATGTAGGCCCTCTGCAGTTCCCAACCTACTCGTACACAAATAGTTAGGGGATAATCTGAGCAACCCTCTTAGACTGTTTGCAGATGATGCTGTCATTTACCACCTAGTGAAGTCATCAGAAGGTCAAAATCAAATGCAAAATGACTTAGAAACGATATTTGCATGGTGCTTAAAGTGGCAAATGCCTATGAATAAGGAAACGCGTGAGGTCATCCACGTGAGTACAAAAAGAAATCAATTACATTTCAGTTAAACCATAAATCACACAAATTTAAAGGCTCTCAATCAGATAAAATGCCTACGAATTACAGTTACTTAAAATGAAACGATCAAATAGATAATGTTGTGGGGAAGGCAGAACGTTTAGAACGGCAGCTGGTTTACTAAATAGATTGCGTGCACTACGCTTGTTCGACATCTGCTAGAGGAGTTGCTGTGCTGTATGGAATCGTTACCAGATAGGATTGACGCATGACATCGAAAAACTTAAAAGAAAGGTAGATCGTTTTGTATTATTCCGAAATAGGCAGAGGGTGTCGCCGATGTGATAAGCGAATTGGGATGGCAGTCATGAACACAAAGGCCTTTTTTCGTGGCGGCGGGATCTTTTCACGAAATTTCATTCAACAACTTTCTCCTCTAAAATGTGAGAATATTTTACTGTCGCCAACCTACGTAGAGAGAAATGATCCTCATAACGAAATAAGCTCGCACAGTGTTCCTTTCCCCTGTCACTATTAACGAGTGAACGATAGAGAAATAGTCTGAAGGTGGTTCGAAGAACCCTCTGCCGGGCACTTAAGTGTCAATTGCAGAGTAGTCGTGCGGGTATAGAAAAGAGCATCTGTCAGTCGCGTCAATGTTTCGAGTTGCAGCCGGATCAGGCCTGCTTACAGAACGTGATTGCTACCTTCCATTCGTGCGGACTCATAACCCAGCCATCTTATAGGCATGGGAACGCTGGACATGGCGTACAAACACAGGGTCCCAACTTCGTCAGAGGAGAAGTAACAACAGTCAGCTCCGCCCCTCAAAACACCGTATAGGCATCGACTGTTAATACTGTTTATACCAAGAAGGCAGCTAACCCTCCCTTGCATCGATACACGGAGGGAAATTGACGCACTACGGATAGTTCCACGAAGGTCTGAGATATCCATCACGAGGGATTGGCCGCCTGTCTCTACCTGAGGGAGAATGGAGATTCGAGGCTATAAAACGCCACGAACCTGTAATGGTCGACACCTGACTGAAGTCATACCCGATCGCTCCTCACACCATGATGCTAAGAATAACATCGTAGTCACCGACGATGGTCAGCCACGGAAGTGTACAACCGTGGTTCTTCGCTCAACACAATACGACGCCATTCATAAGCAATACGTGTGTCCTGGTAGTGGCACCACTCCGAACACCGCCGTTTGTGGGGCAGTAATTGATTAGTATTTCTGCTGCTCGCCTCGAATGGTGGTGCGGGATGGTTCAAAATGGTTCAAATGGCTCTGAGCACTATGGGACTCAACTGCTGTGGTCATAAGTCCCCTAGAACTTAGAACTACTTAAACCTAACTAACCTAAGGACATCACACACATCCATGCCCGAGGCAGGATTCGAACCTGCGACCGTAGCGGTCGCACGGTTCCAGACTGACGCGGGTCATTACTTGTTTTTGGATAGCCGGCGCAGATGAGAATGGGTTACAAAGTGCTTGGTACAGAATACGACGATCCTCACTGGCGGAACATCCCACAAGTCTTGATACCGCACGATTCGACCAATCGGCCAAACTGGAGTTTCACAGTGAAGCCTCTCTCAGATTCCGTCACGTACGATTATGCGGCATCTTCGTGTCTCCAGTGATCACTCAACATCTGACGCTGTTCACGACCCTTATTAGTCCTAACAGCTCTGGAAACATCAGTAAACACAAACAAAATTGATACACTCTAGTGGCCATTCTACATGCCACAGAGATTTGCAGTGTAATTATTTAGATACCCACCGATAGTGTGTACATCTACAAAATTATATGGACGTCAGACTTTGTCTTACGGGTGCTTCCTCTTTGTTAAGCAGTATATACACCAGGTGCTTCTTCCAAAAATCATCTCTGATGTTTCGGCAGATATTTGTGATTTCGTTTACCCGAACAAATTGCACTGATGTCTTTCATGTGACGCCTTGTGTCGACGATACGCTTACGTTTGTTTCCTGCCCCTAAGAAAATTATTTTTAAAGCGGAATTTTATGTGACCACCCTAGAGAGCGACCCTAAGTTAGTCTAGTGCAGTTTGTGTTTTGTCAATATGTATGAACAGGGGCATTAAACACGAGAATTAACGAGTACTGTAGCTGCGACAGCAGCTCCCTGGCCCACGCTGACTGTTACCGGGGAACAGCAGCACTGTTCAGTCGCCGCTGGAGAGCTGTTTATTCTTCCTGGTTTAGTGTCTCTGTTAATACATATCTATAAAACGAATGTGGCACTAAATTACTTTGGGACCCTTCTAAAGAACGGACAAGTAAAATTCCGTTTTATAGATAATTCTGTATGAAACGTGAAATAAACCGACGCTTTCCGTCGACACGGGTGTTACAGGAAGGACGTGATGAACAGCATTTGTTTATGATGACTGCACACACACACACACACACACACACACACACACACACACACACACATACACCTACACCGCAGAAAGATGTGCCTGACGAATCTTAGGACAGATTAAAACTAAAACCGAACTCCGTCAGAACAGGCCCTAGAAGGCCCTAAGGTACTGACCGATCGCCGTCTCATCCTCAGCCGACAAGTGTCATTGGATGGGGATTCTATTCTATTACTTGAGCCTTGTCCCGTAGTGACGCAGGGTCAGCCTTCGTTAATCTGATTTGGCATGTTAATGTTGAAGGGGTGGCCGGATGCCCTTCCTGCCGCTACCCCGTACCCCCGGGGACAGAATTAGTGTATGCCAACTGTCTGCGTCGAGTGGAACCCATGGAATAGTGCGAATGTGTTCAGATGTCTGCGAGCCGGGTAACTGAGGCGGAACATGGGGACCAGTCCGGGATTCACCTAGTGGGATGTGGAAAACCGCCTAAAAACCACATCTAGGCTGGTTGGCACACCAGCCCTCGTCGTTAGTCCGCCGGGCGGATTCGATCCGGGGCCAGAGCGCCTACCCGAGTGCAGGAAGCAGCATTTTAGCGCTCTCGGCTACCCTGGCGTGTCTGTCATTGGATGGGCATTTGAGTGGACATATGATCAGCACACCGCTCTCCTGTGCGTTGTCAGTTTTCGTGACCGAAGCCCCTACTTCTCAACGAAGTATCTCCTCAGTTGGCCTCACAACAGCTGAGTGCACTGCGCTTGCCAACAGCGGTCGGCAGACCCGGACGGTCACCCGTCCAAGTGCTAGCCAAGCCCGACAGCGCTTAACTTCAGTCATCTGAAGGCCGTTAACCTTACGGGTATCACCTTGCATACATATTGAGGAGAGATGCAAGGAAGGCAGCAATCTAAGTGGATGAAATAATCAAGCACATGAGATGCCACGTAGTGCAGTCTCGAATATGGTACAGGAATGAAGTACGGCGAGACCAGATGCGTGGTACAAACGCATTTCGGGACAGCAGAATTAAGGGGTATATCGAAATAAAGATCTCGGAAAACCTAGTGAAAGGCGACGGAGGTTTCATTTTAAACAACGATGGGGTCCAGTACTCAATCTATTGTGGTCTCTCGAGCCATCACATCCATCAGAGCTGGGAAACGCTGAGATTATGTGCGTTTCGCAGACTACTATCGCGGGTTCTGAAAACGCACTGGGCATCGAAAGACGGTGGCCGGTGCCGGGGGTCCAACTCAGCTATAAATAGAGGCACAGTACTAGCGATACTTCACAATACGGTTGGGGACACATAAAAACACAGCTCGCAGCACCTGAAGAAGGTGGTCGGCTCGGTCTTCGATATGTTAGGAATAAAATGGAGTCATCAGCTCGTGTCAGGTCCCCAGAGGATTTAATTAACAAAATGACATAGCTACTCTTAGCAACGCATAATGTAAAGGTTCAGCCAGTATGCCGGCCAGAGTGGCCGAGCGGTTCTAGGCGCTTCAGTCCGGAACCGCGCTGCTGCTACGGTCGCAGGTTCGAATCCTGCCTCGGGCATGGATGTGTGATGTCCTTAGGTTAGTTAGGTTTAAGTAGTTCTAAGTTCTAGGGAACTGATGACCTCAGAAGTTAAGTCCCATAGTTCTCCAAGCCATTTGAACCATTTTTTTTTCAGCCAGTATTTCTTACGCGGACGCCGCGCAGTGAAACCCGAAGTTCCGCAGACACGGAAGGGAAAGTGTCACACAGTACAAATAGCCTGAGTTAGTAAACACGTCGAGGATACGAACAGCGCGTCTCTCGGACCTTGGAGGGCGAGAAGGAACTTTCCGCCCCGGGACATATCGAAACCAATATAGGTCTACAGCGACGAAATGTCCGGGAAGACCGAAAAATAAGTTAGAGAAAGCGGATGCGAGGGCTGCATCGGAGAAGGGCAGACCTTCAAAATGGGTATTTAAGGGCATCCACGAGCAGCAAGAAGCAGACGAGGCCCGGCAGCATCGAGAAGGTAGCATCCGCTACTGATGAGTCTATAGGAACCGCAACTACGAGAACACGGTGATGCTCTGGTGGAAGCAACTACAACTGTCAGTTAAGTAGTTTTGCATTTGAATAGTACTGAACAGGGCCAGTTTGTCTCAAGTAGCCTCTACAGTTAGTTTCAGCAATAGACGGAACAAACCACTAGCTGGTGCTTGTCTCCTGTGAGATAGGACAAGGGTCCATTATTTAAACGAACAGTGAATTCAAAGGTGGTAGTTCTCGTGAGTAGTCGTTTCCGACATAGAGTGAGAAGTGGAGATTCTGGCTGAATCTATAGAAGTGTACAGAGTAAGGGGAAGGGTCTGACACCTCACACGTCCTTTGTGATATTAGTTCAATAAATTGCGTTAAAAGAGAAATCGCACCTTACTGTTGTGACAGTTCAGTGCTGTGAATCCCCCCTTGTACCCGCTACCTATTGGAAGTATTGTCTAATGTATCTACACCTCCTACACGCCCTTAGACAGTCCAGGAGATTCTACTCCCTCTCACCTCGGTAATAAAGACTAGTTAAAGGGAACCACAAACCCATAATTGTCGTCAACATCCCGATTACCAAACGCTGGCTCGACCAACACAATATTGGTATCCGGGACCTGTGCCGGGACGCGACACTCGGCTGAACGCCTGCAAGCACAAGATTAATTGCATAAGGGAGTTTAGTTTCCATTTCGAGCTAGCACATTGCTTTGTTCAGCCATCACTACGTTGTACTGAGGAGGGTTCGAACCCCCCAGGAGAAGTGCCGTTGCACGTCAGTTCGGTGATCCGAAGAGAAGGGACACACTTGTTGGCCGGTGTGAGGGCCGCCCGCTCAGTAGGGGGCAGCCGGCGTGGTTTGTACGAGGCAGCGGAGTTTCCGTGCAGCAGGCCGCGCGTGTCGTGGCGGGCGCGACCGATAACTGACGCACGGAGTGACGGCGGGGCGGGGCGGGGGCGTAGGCGTAGGCGTGCTCACGAACACGCGCACGCACACGCGAGAGCGCCTGATAGCGGCAGCACGGCATGGCCCAGGCTGGCTTCCTTCTCAGCCCGCTTCCTGCAATATGGCCAGATAAATTGTGATCCTCCGCCGGCGGACAGGAGCGCGAACCCGCCCCCTCTCGGCGCCAGGCGAGCAGAGAGCAACACGCCAGCGCCAGCGCCAGCACGCTAGCCATACGCGTCGACGCTCACCGACGAGTGTGGTTCTCTTATTTCGACGTAATCCAACGTCTGCACGTGGTTAGTCTTTTGCTCACCGTGGAATTGGCACTTGCTAGAGATACCTGAAACCCTTCCTGATTTTACTACATCTTATGCAGTCTGTACACTGAATACCGTAACACAACTGTTTCCGACCCACACAGTCACCTCTGTCCTGCCACACAACGGATATAATCAAAACGCTGCGTGTTTTGCAAATCAAACTGCCTTTGCCTGTTCCTAGTTACTTTAGTTACAGCTGCAGAATACTAACGCGAATTCTTTACAGACGAATGGAAGAGCTGGTAGAAGCCGACCTCGGGGAAGATCAGTTTGGATTCCGTAGAAATGTTGGAACACGTGAGGCAATACTGACCTTACGACTTATATTACAACAAAGATTAAGGAAAGACAAACCTACGTTTCTAGCATTTGTAGACTTAGAGAAAGCTTTTGACAATGTTGACTGGAATACAGTCTTTCAAATTCCAAAGGTGGCAGGGGTAAAATTCAGGGAGCGAAAGGCTATTTACAATTTGTACAGAAACCAGACGGTAGTTATAAGAGTCGAGGGGCATGAAAGGGAAGCAGTGGTTGGGAAGGGAGTGAGACAGGGTTGTAGCCTCTCCCCGATGTTATTCAATCTGTATATTGAGCAAGCAGTAAAGGAAACAAAAGAAAAATTCAGAGTAGGTATTAAAATCCATGGAGAAGAAATAAAAACTTTGAGATTCGCCGATGACATTGTAATTGTGTTAGAGACAGCAAAGGACTTGGAAGAGCAGTTGAACGGAATGGACAGTGTCTTGAAAGGAGGATATAAGATGAACATCAACAAAAGCAAAACGAGGATAATGGAATGTAGTCGAATTAAGTCGGGTGATGTTGAGGGAATTAGATTAGGAAATGAGACACTTAAAGTAGTAAAGGAGTTTTGCTATTTGGGGAGCAAAATAACTGATGATGGTCGAAGTAGAGAGGATACATAATGTAGACTGGCAACGGCAAGGAAAGCGTTTCTGCAGAAAAGAAATTTGTTAACATCGAGTATACATTTAAATGTCAGGAAGTCGTTTCTGAAAGTATTTGTATGGAGTGTAGCCATGTATGGAAGTGAAACATCGACGATAAACAGTCTGGACAGGAAGAGAATACAAGCTTTCGAAATGTGGTGCAACAGAAGAATGCTGAAGATTAGATGGGTAGATCACATAACTAATGAGGGGATATTGAATAGAATTGGGGAGAAGAGGAGTTTGTGGCTCAACTTGATAAGAAGAAGGGACCGGTTGGTAGGACATGTTCTGAGGCATCAAGGGATCACTAATTTAACATTGGAGGGCAGCGTCGAGGGTAAAAATCTTAGAGGGAGACCAAGAGATGAATACACTAAGCAGATTCAGAAGGATGTAGGCTGCAGTAAGTACTGGGAGATGAAGAAGCTTGCACAGGATAAAGTAGCATGGAGAGCTGCATCAGACCAGTCTCAGGACTGAAGACCACAACAACAGTTACTTAATTTATCCCATACGCGTTTCGCCTTCTCCTGTTGTAAGGCATCATCAGTGGGATCTATAACGATACAGTTTTGTTAGTTATAGATTATCAAACAGTTCACTTCGCGTTTTTTTGTAAAAACAGTAATTACTTACGA
Organism: Schistocerca nitens; assembly: GCF_023898315.1. Classification (NCBI taxonomy): domain Eukaryota; kingdom Metazoa; phylum Arthropoda; class Insecta; order Orthoptera; family Acrididae; genus Schistocerca; species Schistocerca nitens. Next base: position 861,238,884 of record NC_064614.1, read on the forward strand.
TTTGCTGATCTGCGTTTCCTCACATCTGGTCTGGAGGTCGCACTACCACTTTTATCACTGCCAAATATTCACATCTTTGTGTTCTCGCCATCCACACACTGTTCACCTTGTTTCTTACTCTTTTTCGTGGTGGAGTGAGAAACATTATATGCTTGCTGCGAAGGATGGCCACAAAAACGAATTTGTTAAAACTGTGCGTATAGAACGCAATCAACACCAGCAGGGATTATTGAAACGGTAACGTTGCCACCAGATCTCAAAGCGAAAGTAAGTGAAGCTAACACTAGATTTTTTAGACCAGGGTGGATCAAAAAGTAATGCCTCATGTGTCATGAGAAATGTAACAATAAACATGTATGAGCGGAATTACTGTAGATCTAACCTCAACTGTCCTCTACGGAACGCTACCGTTCACCACAGTCACCATGTAAATTTACAAATTTGCGCCATCGTTCAGTTCAGGCATTAAAACCAATTCGGAAAAATTAAGAGTTCGGCTTCTTGAACCATTTTTCTCAGAATGATTTTAAAGCTATTGATTGTGAACTCTATACCGTCTGTCTCCTCGAATAACTTCATCAGCACGTCCTCGATTTGCGACAGATCTTAAAGGCCGGCCGCTAAGGTGGCATATCTGAAGCGTCTGTTTCTCCGTTACCAAACTTCTTCACTCAACGATGCACATTTATGAGGTCCATTACAGCGTCTCCATACACTTTCTACGTGCGTGAGGTTAAAATTAAAATCGTGGGTCAAGAAAAGTCTGAATTCGTCGAGACTGATTTTATATCCGACTTCGACGGTGCAAATGTGTACAAATGAATGGTACAAATGGTTCAAATGGCTCTGAGCACTATGGGACTCAACTGCTGTGGTCATCAGTCCCCTAGAACTTAGAACTACTTAAACCTAACTAACCTAAGGACATCACACACATCCATGCCCGAGGCAGGATTCGAACCTGCGACCGTAGCAGTCGCACGGTTCCAGACTGCGCGCCTAGAACCGCGAGACCACCGCGGCCGGCACAAATGAATGATCACTATCTAGAACCGTAAATGATGGTTCAGGATATGAACTGTACTAACTGTGCTGTTATATTATTTTTTATTAATTTTTTTTATCACACAGGAGGCATTACATTTTGATCCAGACTCGTATGATGATGGCCCATTTACAACTGCTTTAGGTAGCATGGGAGAAATCTGTAGTTAATCATTTACTCGAATAGAACTACGCCAATGAATTGGTGTTATGAAGCACGAGTTACCTCCCGTAGTAACAGTTTACATTAAAATGAAAATGCTACGAACTGGAGTTTGATACGGAGGCATAAGGCTAATACGCTGCCCATCACTAGGCTCAAACCAATCGCTGCCGAAATCTCTGCATTTTCACCACTGAAGAAGGACTAGCAATAAAAGTAGCTCTCTGAAGTTCCTGTTATCTATACTGGCTCGCGCGACTTGGGTTTGTGTAAGCCAGTTAGGAGCCGGTACCTCCGTCTTAGCTTGTAGTATAGTTTTTGTATTAATTGCTGGATTGAAAAGACTAATAAATCTCCCCAGATGACGTGATGGAATATAGATGATCTTTGCCTGTCTGTATTGAATATAAGTATCCCTTTTATGGTAAAGAGAACATGCACAGTTCAATAGCCAGACTGTGATTTGACATTTTGGATCTCGGCCGTTACCAACTTTTTCGGAGGGAAGGAAGAAGTCCCATAGCAGCCGTTGCGGCATGCTCAACGAGGAAAGCGCCCTTCTGACGGCGGTATTTCGCCCAGCTATGCCCTTCAGCGGCTTAGCCATCCACACAGATTAGAATGATTTCACAGCACCTGGCCATAAACTGTCTACCTCTCCAGTCATTTGCTCCGTTACAGTGCGAGGGACAACATCTAATTCGAAAACTTCCAGTTAGAACAGTAGATGAATAATTACTTTGTGCAGCTAGCCAGCTTCACGAAAGCAACCACTGAGTTGGTTGACGGCGAAATCAACGTGACAAGTTTGGTGTTCCGTCTTTAAAAACTTTCTCCAAGTATCAGTTAAAATGACAGCTGACCTCGCTCACTCAGTCACGATATTAACACCAAAGAAGCCGTTCCACAGAAAACATCGAATGCGGCCGAAACATGGGAAAATGTGAACCGGAATGATATCGGAACTGGACCCAGCTCCTCTCTACTTGTGATACGCTTCAACATGCTCCCCTCACTAGCTATTCCGGTCGCTAAGGCTATGATTTCTATCTGTGACTCCACTCTAAAGCGCGGTACATTCCCATGCGATACGAGAACTCTTAACATTATATCTACAATGTTGTGCATGGTCGATTATGTTTATCACCAATATTATAATGTTAGTTAATGTTAATTTGTCATACTACGAATTTCACGGATTTCCGACGTAACACTTGAATTAAAATCGTTTCTACAGTGCTGGTAACGACTTTGTTGGCAGCCTGAAAATTCTTCACTCTAGGCTTTAAGCGCTGTAACATCTAGTTCCCTTGGTAGGAGACTACACCGAATACTAGGGAGATAATTTTTTGAAACAGAAGAAGGAAAAAGAAAGGGAAAGGGGTAGGTGCGAAATCACGAGTATTGCAATGGCGTATGTGGAAAATCTGTGCCACATCGGGACTCGAACCCTGATTCTCTGCGTCTTTAGGACGGTTGCCTAAACCAGCTCGGTCACCCGGACACGACTCCCGTCCTACTCAGCTTCTCAACTTATCGCACGATGCACTGCAGCGTCCCTAGTTCATTACACCCCCTACTCGCAAGTTCTTGATTCGAGTAGAGGTCCGATCGATATTTGTTCATCCGCACCGGAACATATGTCACGGAGACGTCGCCCTAGAGATGACGTGGCCTGTAATTTGTTTTCTGAAATACAGGAAGGGGGAAGACTGGAATACGGTTAAACCCGGCACAAATGTTCATCTTACGCTACAGCAATACCGTAATTGCCTGTGCGACTGGGAGTAATGACTTCCCACCTACCCCTTTCCCTTTCTTCCCCGTTCCTCTATTTCAAAAAATGAAGTACAGGCCCCGTCATGCCGAATGTTGTCTGTTGCGTGGGACACTTCTGACATGACAATCAGTTGCACTAAAGAGACAATGTCACGGCATATTCTGTTCGAGTGTCTTGAAGGTGACGCTGCTTTCTTATGCTGTGGCGAGTTTCATCAAAGCATATTAACTCATTGTTGGCACGTATATTAGCGGATTGTAAATAATGCAAGTGATTACTGGCCGTGAGTAACACGGTATTTTTGGATCGACATATCCTTTACTTCTGCCATAGGTATCCAAGAGTCTCCATAGAGCGCGGTAACGCTGTCGTTAGGACACTGGACTCGCATTCGGGAGGCTGGCGGTTCAAAATGACGTCCAGCCATCCATTTAAGTTTTCCGTGATTTCCCTAAATAACTTAAGGCAAACGCCGTGATGGTTCTTTCGAAGGAGCACGGTCACTTTCCTTCTCCATCTTTCTCTAATCCGAGCTTGTGTGCCGTCTCTAATGACCGCGTTGTCGACGGGACCTTAAACACTAATCTCCTCCTCCTTCAAGTACCACCAATCATTCTTTGTGAATTTAGCGGTATAATCATACAGGTCTTGGATGTCTCTGTAGGTTTATTACATTTGTAGTACTCAGTCTCTCGTAAACGTTTCAGAATCTTTGCGTTATAAATTGTTTCACCACGGAAAACAACGAAATTAACAGGAGATATTAAAATGAGAAACAAAAAATCGTTCAAATGGCTCTGAGCACTATGGGACTTAACATCTATGGTCATCAGTCCCCTAGAATTTAGAACTACTTAATCCTAAATAACCTAAGGACATCACACAACACCCAGTCATCACGAGGCAGAGAAAATCCCTGACCCCGCCGGGAATCGAACCTGTGGAACCCGGGCGCGAGAAGCGAGAACGCTACCGCACGACCACGAGCTGCGGACAAAATGAGAAACACAGAAGTAACAAATTCGCCGTACATACCCTCTGAACCAGGTAAGAAATATATACGTACTAAAAATGGAGTGAAACTAATGAAACATCCAAAATATGTATAACTACACCGCTAGTTGCACAAAGAAAGAATGGAGACATTTGGGTAAGACTGGCAGAAGTTAGGTATATCTTGATCGAAAAGAGCTAAGTTACTCATGGTCAGTCCTCATTTATATTTTTTATAGTATGAATCCGTTCACTGACAGTCACACTGAGCTCTCAGAGGCAACTTATATGGATTACGTGGTTCTCGCCTGTCAGGATACTGTTCCTGGCACAGATGTAGTGCAGGTAACATGAAATGAATTAGTACTGGCAGCTGAATCGCCCAGTATCAGACATTTAGAGATTTTGCAATTAATAAACAGTAAAAATTTTCACTTTGCAGTGGAGTGTATAGTGTAGTGAAACTTCTTGAAAGATTTGAAAACCTGAGTAAAATTTAATCTAACCTACTTAGACAAAGCGCAGTCAGTTCGATTCTTTAAACTTCCTGATCCGCGCAGGTAAGAGAGAGTAACGTTGGTTTAGTGATCTGTCGATATCTGCCCTCAATTATTTACTGGATGTATTCCATTCCCTGTCTTCCTCTACAGTTTTTGCCCTCTACAGCTCTCTCTAGTTAGATGGAACTCTTTCCCTGATGTCTGATCAGATGTCCTATCATTATATCCCTTCTCCTTATCAGTGTTTTCCACATATTCCTTTCCTCTCCGATTCTGCGCAGAACCTCCTCATTCCTTACCTTATCATTCCACCTAATTTTCAACGTTGGTCCGTAGCACATCATCTCAAATGCTTCGATTCTCTTCTCTTCCGGTTTTCCCAAAGTCCATGTTTCACTATCTTACAATGCTGTACTCCACACGTACGTTCTCATAAATTTCTTTTTCAGATTAAGGCCTGTGTATGATACTAGTGGACTCCTCTTGGCCAGGAATGCCCTTCTTACCAGCGCTAGTATGCTTTTGATGTCCTCCTTGTTCCGTCCGTCATTGGTTATTTTACTGCCTAGTTAGCAGAATTCCTTAACTTCATCCTTTCGTGAACATGTCTTTAGATACCATAACGCGTCAAAGGAACAGACATTAAAACATATCTTTTACAAAGTTTAAACATCAATTTTCTTGTCGAGACTATGTTGAGTCGGCTCTACTGAGTAATGCGAAACGAAAAAATCGTAACGAAAATTTTTAGAGCATTACACTATCGATACATTAGATAAGTTGAGAAATGGAGAAGGTAGGACGAGAAAGTAGATCCTGCAGATGTTGAAATTAACTTAGTGTCATTTGCTGTATAATTTAGAGAAACAATGGACATCCTGACATTGGGCAGTCAGTGACCTAAGTCTCGCTTCTCGCGAACACTTCTGTCCTAACCACAGTTCCACTTTAACTATCTCGAAGAGGTATAATTTATGGGGGTGCTAAAACGCTTAGCGTATGAATGTTGCACATAATAAATAACGTTCGCCAAAAGAAACATGGCGTTAAATGAAGTATGAATGAGTCGTTTAAAACTTGAAACAGTTCCAGAGTTTTAAAGTTTCTTAGCCAAAGGTGTAACGAGTCCTTTTGACGTTTTTATATCGTACTTTAGCCGTTTTATCGTTTCTGTTATAGCGGCGACAATTGCTGTGCGAGTTACCTTACCATTCACTGTTATGACAATCTGTTTGAACTGTCTCCCTAGTTTTTCTGACGGAAAGCAGCCATAAAAGTAAGTGACTTTGTTTGTCGTTACAGAGAAGCTCACATATTCCACGTAATGCTACAGTAAACTAGGAGAAAGAAACAAGTATTTTAATATGGAACGCAGAATGGAATGAACTAGTTGTTAAACAGACAGTTCTGTCGTTATGTTCGGCATAAAGCCTTGGTATTGAAAGGATTAAACCTGAAGTACACTAGCGAATGTAGATCATCGTCGTGATTTGGACCATGTAATAGAGGTATACCTATGTGGTGGTTTGCCTCTTATTTGAGAAAAGAGCAGAATTTTAGGATTCAAATGGTTCAAATGCCTCTGAGCACTATGGGACTTAACATCTCAGGTCATCAGTCCCCTAGAACTTAGAACTACTTAAACCTAACTAACCTAGAGACATCACACACATCCATGCCCGAGGCAGGATTCGAACCTGCGACCCTAGCGGTCGCACGGTTCCAGACTTAAGAGCCTAGGACCGCTCGACCACACCGGCCAGCTTTTAGGATTCATTGTATCGTATACACACCTCATATTTAACTGCGAACTAGAATTTCAATAGTTAGATATCCGCGTTTTAAGACACGGGATGGCAGCAATGGCTGCATTTGCGATAAGGTTGTCATACTGTACATGCAACGACTTCCTCCACAGTTAAACCAGCTGTTTTCTGGACTAGTTTTGAGTAAGATCTGCTGTGACTGTTTTAATTTTGCTTAGAATTTTTGGTGATACAGTTTTAAAACGATATCTGTAAAAAATTAAAGGAAGGAAAGTGCTGTAATAGCTAACTGACAGTTGGAATCAAGTGCAGCTGCCATGATTTCTAATACTGTAAGTTAAGAATACATAGCAGCAAGGGATTCTCAATGAGATTTAATTGGTACATAAATAACACGATGTTAAAAATCTCACTAAACTTTACATCTTTACCTGGCCGACAATGCAGGGATACGTGATGAGTATTAGACCCAGCTGTGCGCTGTTTTTAAGGCTGTTCTTTAATTGTGTAGACAATAGTGAGCCACAGAACGTACTCATAAAAATTAGGTAAAAAAATCGCTCTTCACAAAACAAAACAAAAATTAGAAATTATCACCGTGTCAGGTGCAGTTTTCTGATCCGTAATATGGATCTATATTTTGTATAGCTTAACAGATATCTGAAACAAAACCCAAGCAGAAAATCAAAGAAGATTTATGCAGTGGAAACAATAGTGCAACGTTTTCTAAATGAATATTGTAGAAAAGAGAGTTACTTATATCTTTCAGTTAGCTATATAGAGCGTAGACGCAAGAGATTAGTTTACTCAGTTACATATTGCCGTTTGATATGTGCTGGTGAATCTCCAGACTGTTGTTTAGCTTTTTTTATTGCTGTACTTCACAAAACGTGTTTAAATTGTTTTGTTAGGAGACGATTTAATTCGAATATCTAAGGAATAAATTTGTTCCTGATATTTCACTATAAAAATACACCAACCCGCCACTTTTTAGTGGCTGGTTGCTGTATTTTTATAGTGAAATATCATTATCCACGGCCACGGAGCTCAACAGTCCAAATAAAATGGACAAATTGAAATTTGTTCCTTCCACTTCTCTTTACGATTCAGTCCGGTATTACATGGAAAAAAGGAATATTTAATAAGAATGTGAATGACAACAAACGGTAGTAATATGTGAGTACTGCGACATTCACTGAAAGCGACAATGGATCCCGAATGCGACAAGTATTTGGAAGAGCGCAAAGATTTAACACTGATACTCTGGACATGGTCTTGGGGATGGTTTACGACAGAGAGCAGCACGCTTCGTTACAGGATCATTTAGTAATCGCGAAAGCGTTACGGAGATGATAGATAAACTCCAGTGGAAAACTCTGCAGGAGAGACGCTCAGTAGCTCTATACGGGCTTTTGTTGAAGCTTCGAGAACATACCTTCACCGAGGAGTCAAACAGTATATTGCTCCCTCCTACGTATATCTCGCGAAGAGAGCATGAGGATAAAATAAGAGAGATTAGAGCCCACACAGAGGCATACCGACAATCCTTCTTTCCACGAACAAAACGAGACTGGAATAGAAGGGAGAACCGATAGAGGTACTCAAGGTACCCTCCGCCACACACCGTCAGGTGGCTTGCGGAGTATGGGTGTAGATGTAAATGTATATCTTGCAACACGGAGGAGGAGACTAGTTTTTAACGTCCCGTCAGCAACGATGTCATTAGACGCGGAGCACAATCTCGGTTAAAATGGTTCAAATGGCTCTGAGCACTATGGGACTCAACCGCTGTGGTCATCAGTCACCTAGAACTTAGAACTACTTAAACCTAACTAACCTAAGGACATTACACACATCCATGCCCGAGGCAGGATTCGAACCTGCGACCGCAGCAGTCGCACGGTTCCAGACTGCGCGCCTAGAACCGCGAGACCACCGCGGCCGGCACAATCTCGGTTTAGCGAAGGGTGGAGGAGAACGGCCGTGCCCTTTGAAAGAAGTCATCCCGAAATTTGCCTTAAGCGATATAGGGAAATCAAGGAAATCGTAAATCAGGATAGCCGGACGCAGGTTTGAACCGCGGCCCTGCCAAATGCGAGTCCAGTGAGCTAAACACTGCGCTACCTCACTCAGTATCTTGAAGTAGGTCGAAGTAGTATGTGTACCTTATGTCGAGGTAGGGAATTTGAAACCCGCATTCGATGTGTGTGTCAGAATGGGAATGGGCTTTATATTTGGTTTTATTTAACATGCTGTTCGTAGTGACAAAAATAAGAGTAATACATGCATCAGCGACGAATATTGAACTACAGGATGGTTATAATCAAACTTCCGTTATCTGAATGACCACCCATGATAAATGGTTTATCATAGGACAAAGAAACTTCGTGAAAACATTTGTAGCGACGCGCGGAAGAGAAATAACGATTGGCCCACTGAAAGAAACGCATTTTAATTTTCATTTGAAAGGGTAACATTTGTTGATTGCGTACCATGTTTCCATACAGGATACAAAAGTTGCTCAACGTGACGACCATATGCATCCACGACAGCCTAGAACCGCAGTAGAGACACCGTTTCATTATAGTTCGTATCATTTTTCGTACGGTGAAGCGCAGAACATTCAGCTGTCGTTATACAGCTGCTTGAAGATTGTACCTCGCGTCCAGCATTCTCCGTCACGGCAATAATAAGTTTTCGAAAATTTGTGGCGCAATTGGCCTCCGACCCCTCCCAGGAGAAATTCCTAAATCGCTGGTTAATTCCAACTTCCGAATCATGTTCTTCAATCCCGGTGCGGAAAAAGGGTCTCTCCGTATTCCTTTAATGTGTCGATACTCGCGTCTTGTCGAGACCCATGTTGACTGTTCGCATCTGTAATTCATACTGGTGATTGGGTTTCAGCCTTCATCGCCGTAACAGTACCGGAGTCTAAAAGCAAGATATCATCGTAACTCTACTAACAAAGCAAATACAGCAGCGCCCAGTCCGAACATCACTCCTATTTGGTTGGGCACCGATATGATAAACAGCTTTCCGTCTACAATGCCAAGCGGATAAGATGCCTGTCATCTCGACTGCTAGTGATACGAGGCCGTTGGGAACCAGCACGGCGTTCTCCTCCTTACACGAGGCATCACAACAACGTTTTAGCAGGCAACGCCGGTCAACTGCTGTTTGTGTATGAGAAATCGGTTGGAAACTTTGCTCATGTCAGCACGTTGTAGGTGTCGCCACCGGAGCCAACCTTATGTGAATTCTCTGAAAAGCTAATCATTTGCATATCACAGCATCTTCTTCCTGTCTTAAATTTCGCGTCTGTAGCACATCATCTTCGTGGTGTAGCAATTTTGATGGCCAGTAGTATACTATGGTGAATCGAGGACTTGCTCTGGGTGTGGCAAGGAGGGTCGTCTCCGTTCGGAATGCCTGCAACGGCGCATCACTCACCTGTCGCCCTCTGAGGTGCAGAGAGAGACGCCACCAACAGCATTGCCTTCCAACTGCGTCGGTGACCAACAGAGCCACTTCTTCATTTCTTCATTTAAACACTACAGAGTAGCCCACCACCTGGGTTACTAAGGTGGGCCGTGTGCTACTTAAAACAAGTAACAAGCCAGGCAGTGTTTGGTCTCTTAGCCGAAATGGCTACTTGCAAGTTATGTCAGCTTGGCAAGTCCCCATTCCGTTACCGTCCCTGCCACGTGGAGGCGGACCTTTTTCTAAAGTTTCTGCCCTGGCTGTTGCTCTGTGTGTTAGTGCGCTAATTAATACAGTAAGTAACGTTTATATACAAAATTGATAAAAAGTAATATAATTATTTAAATATAAAATAAAACATAAAAGATATAAACAAGAAATATACACGAAGGAAAACAAAGAATAAAATAATTGTATCTCATAAGGTGTCTGCAGAGAACCAAGTTCTCACTGATGCAATTTTAAAGTACAGTTTAAGCATATGCCCATAATTTGAAGTGGGCTGAATTTTATATGTATGATTGTAAGTAGTATTAAAATTTCACACAAAACATAGTAACATAATGAATATTAAAGTAACTTGCATAGGCAATCTTAGATACGGGTGGTATTAATAGAAGAATATGATTATATTTAGAGTGAAAGGAAATAGGTGTCTGGATCTCTCATATGCAAGTCCTGTAAGTGGAGGCTATGTATGTGCCTGTAGACTGAACATAGCTAGATTCCTATATATAACATTTAAAGTGAAATTTCAAATTGCATAAATAATTGAACAATATAAATTTTAACATATAACAATGCAATTTTATCTTGCAATCTATTAATCATAAATAATACCAAAGTTATCCCCTACACAAATGAAATTACAGAAATATTCAGATAGCTGAGGATCATTGTACAGGGTTTTATTTGGGGCAATAGATTACAAAAACAGAAAAACAATATTAATATATCATAAAAACTAGAAAACTGTATTAGACAAGTCAAAAATAAGTTACATAAAAATTTAAATTATGATAATTTAAGTGTAAAATTGCTTAAATTAATACAAGTAAATCCTGGAATGTAGCAAGACAAGTGACAAGGTTGTGAAAACCAGGAAGGGGAATCCACATGAATGTCCAATGAGATCTCTGATGCTCTGTGAGACAAACCTGGGAGCCTACAGTGTATGTTAAATGAAGTACATAATCTTTATGTGTGGCGCAATCATCGTGAGTTAGGCCCATCTACATCCATGTAGTATTGATCAATATATTTTTCACAGCCTTTCTACACTTTCCGTCTAGATTAATCACTGTCTGTTCTATTGTCTGTGTCACTGTCAGAGCTAGTATCTTCCCAGGTAATATGTTGATGTTCTGTCGCTGTCGGTATTCTTGTTCTGGCAGTAGGATTTTGATGTTTATATATGTCAAACAGTGTGGTTGACACTGAGTCAGCCAGACTATTTAAGGTGTTCCATGTATCTGGGTCCCGAAGAACCGTACTGACCTCATCATCTCTTATTACAGGTCGTGCATGGTCAAGTAGATTACACCTTAGCACAACATCTTCAGGCGTTCCAAGAATGCCACATGGGCATATCTCTGTTTGTCTTACTCCCATACGGTGTAGATGTGTTGGATATGGTCCATGCCCGGTCAAGTAGTGAACCATGCCACGACTTGGCTCCACATGTTTTAGTTTTAACCTCTCAGATACATTTGGAAAAAAGGAAAATACACGCCGCCCTTTGTCTGATGTCTCCCATTCTCTTTGCCATGTGTCTAACTTCCATTTGTGTAGCTGTAACTTGGTTTGTATGTTTTCTCCCGTTATTTGGAAGACCCTATCGAAATCACTATTTTTCAACCAATATAAGGCAGCTCTACAGCGAATAGTGAGGTCTATTGGGCATGTTCCTAGGACCACATACAGGGCCTCAACAGGTGTTGTGCTAAACGCTCCTGACATCCTGAGTAATACACTTCTTTGCCCTCTCCTGACTATTGTTTTGTAAGTTACTAAACTTAAACGATGTGCCCAGGCACTTGCTGCAAAACATGCGATAGACTCAAATAGTGCCGTGTGATAGATCCGCATCGTCATTAATGGTACTCTAAACTGCGCTGAGTTTAATCTCGCAAGTTTGTGCATCATTTTAGCAGCTTTGTCTACAGTGCGCTGTATGTGTTCTTTGAAGAAGAGCCGTTCATCTAGATGGAGTCCTAAGTATCTTGCTACATGTTTCCTTTGTATATTAATGTTATTGAATTTTATACTAGGATTTCGCTGAAGCATTCCCTTAAGCAATAAGTAGACTGTTTTATTTCCTGCTATTTTCAATTTGTTCTGATTACACCAGTAATTGATCATCCGTAATGTTAACGTGCATTTATTTTCCAATTGCAATCTAGATGGTGCAGAGACAACAACCAAAAGATCGTCTGCGTAGGCGACAACACCTTCTACAAGTGTGTCCCTATCCAAAATGTCCAATAGGGGCTCAATCGCTATATCCCAAAAAATGGGACCACAGATTGATCCCTGTGGACATCCCCTGGTTACTCTCTTAACCACCTTCTGTGTTCCAGCTTTCCATTCTACAATTCTTCCCCTACAGTAGTCCATGAAACTAGAATATAAAGCAGTAGGTAGTCGAAGTTCCCTTAGTCTGGCAAATAGTGACGGCCACCAAAGATTATCAAAAGCTCCAGCGATATCAATGAGTACAGCAACCACATATTTCTCCGTCGTATTCCCCAAAACTTGTAGGGCGCGGTTTATGGCGTCATCTATCGATTTTTGTTCTCTAAATCCAAATTGATGAGGAGTTAGACCAAAGAGGCGCCTATGTGCCTGTAGTCTATCGCACAGGAGCCTCTCCTGCACCTTAGCCAGTGTGTTCAGGAGACAAATAGGTCTATACGATTTCGGGTCAGTAGGATCCCTATCTTCAGACTTTTTAATAATGACATTAGCCATTTTCCAAACTGTAGGGATTCTTCCTTGTACAAGGGCTTCATTAAAAAGGTCAGTTAGATACGGGGTGATCAATATACTGGCATTCTTCAATGTTTCTGTGTATATTCCATCAGGGCCTGGCGCCTTTCTATTTTTAAGTTTATCTATTGCTAGGGCTACTTCTTCCTGCGAAAAAGGGAGTGTGACATCCTGATTTACATATGCAGATTCCATACCGTCACGTAGGTCACGATGATGTCTCTCGTCCTCTATGTATGAGTCATCTGGTAGGAGCGTATTTAAGAGATATTCTGCTGAGCATCTCCAGCCGCTTGTCATGGTTCCGTCTGTTCGTTTTAACGTTGACAGCACCATCGGGGTTTTAATGCGATCAGTCATTAGTTTAAATGGTTGTCCCCATATATCTTTCTGTAAATTCGTTTTAACAAAGTCAGTCCAATACTTTTGTCTGGTTTTACAAAGTTCAGTTTTATACTTTAGTTTAGCATTCCGGTACTGTTCCAGTCTAAGCTGTCGTTCTTGGGCTGATATAGCCCTCTGATAGTACTTTCTCTTATTCCGCGAGTCTTTCCGTAGTCGAGTCAGTTCAGCTGTCCAAGATCGTTGATGCCTCCGCTTTGCACTGGCCAGTGGGATGGCACTCTTTTGTGCTTTTTGCAGGACATCTGTCAAAACATGTGTTTTGAAGTCTATACTACCTTGGGTAGTGTACAATGCCGATTCTTCTATTACATTTCTTAATTTGTTCCAATCTGCCCTACCAAAAGCTAAATATTGTTGTTGTGTCTGAGTAGTTTGAGTGTTTCTATAATTGTCTGTGTGGATAGTAATAACATTGTGATCGCTATGTGTGGCCCCTTCCATGACTTCCCACATGTTTATATGTGGTAAGGAAATATCATTTGCCAAAAAAATATCAATATTACTTTGGCCACCAGCATGACCACGAAAGGTTGGGGGTTGTCCCGCTCTGTTTAATGGGAATAAATTACACTCATTTATTACATCCTCGACCATGTGTCCTCTAACATCTGTCCTATCAGCATGCCATATGGTTGACCGTGCATTTATGTCTGCTAATATAAGCAATCTTTTCCCTTGTGAGAAACGTGAAATATCTCGCATTTTTTCAATAAAGGGATCAATTTCATACGAATATTGGGCATATATAGATGAAATTATCCATATGTCACGCCCATGTACAATCTCTGCTGTAGCAATGTGTTCTGTACAGAGCTGGGATATCCTTGTAACAGTCAAATTAGGGTTAATCAATACTATTGCGGCTTTAGCATTTTGAGTTCCCACAATTGTGGTAAATTGCATCGATAAACCGGTAACTTTGCCACCCCGCATGTGTGGCTCTTGCAGGCAAGCTATATCAGCATGTATTTCGTCTATTAACCTGTTAAGTTCGATACCTACATGGGTACTTCCCATACAGTTGAGTTGGATTATCGTCATTTGTTTAGTATGATTGGGATTAGATGCCCGTGCGAGTTCTACCGTGACTTGTTGGGGGTGTACTGTCTCGCGATTTAGATTACAGTTCATATTAGTGAGCATTATTCAGTATATCGTAATCTGTACGTTCAATTTGTCTTTCATAAAGCATTTTATATGTTTGACATTCAGACCCCCCTGCCTTGTCACAAACCTTGTTCCTATACTTGCATGGTATACATCCAATTTCTGTCTCCTCTTTACAGTCAATTCTCTTATGCCCTGTTTTGGCACATCTTCCACACACCTGCATCTTATCACATCGTTTAGTGGAGTGTCCAAGACCCCAGCAGTTGAAGCATTTCTGTACACCTACAAAATCTCTAATATTTAATGCTTCAAACTGAATATACACCCTATCACTCAGTAATAGCTGCTGACGAATTTTTGGTGATACCTCAAGGACATTATTTACTGTACGTTTTCCTCGTGGTCCCGTTTTAAACTTAATTGAAACCCCCTCACTAAATTCTTCCCTTGAAATGTACTCACTTAGATTAATTTCATACAATTCTTCGAGAAATTCATCATCAGTTAGAGTTGTTGGTACTTGATACACAGCAAGCAGTGGCCTAAATTTTCTAGGTTCCTCACATCTGATATTCTGAAGCTGTGCTGTTTTTTCCATTATTTTTATTTTATCTGCTTGTGTTTCTGTCTCCAAAATTACAGTATTTGCCGTCGATCTTATTGCCTTTATTTTAACTTTGTCCTGTTTCGGATTTATTGTCTTTGTTACCACTTCCCTTATTGTTTTAACATCTGTATTATTATCTGACTTAAAAAAGAGGGTGCTAGTCTGTTTCGCTTTCATTTGACTAATCTGTTGTTCCAACTTACTTTTCAAATTTCCCTGGGGGACACTAGCAACCGCAGTTGCGAAGGACACTGGAAGGGATCGATTTTCAGATCTCAACTTCTCGTTCTCCGCTTTGAGTTCTACTAACTCTGCCTGTAGTTTCTCAAAACGTGCCTGCAAATCAGGAGCACTTACTGCTGCTAATTCCCTACTTAACCTAGTATTTTCTACTCTGAGTTCTTCTATTTGCCCATATAGTTTCGCCTGCCCCAATGCAAGAATCCATATTTTATTCTTTACAGATGAGGATATAACAGTTGATGTTTTCTTTCCTCTAAGGTCTGTCTGAAGTTCTGTAATTATTTCCTCCACAGCCTCTGTCATGCGACTTTCCATGTTTGATCTTCTAGGTGTCTCTCCCCATGGACTGCTACGTGGTATCTCCCTACTATGCCACAGAGCCACTGTGACAAGTGACACGCCACTCCGCGGCGTCCGACGGAACAGAGGCGCCTGCGTCCTTCCTCCTTCCTACCACATCCACCCCGCCGGCCGAAGTGGCCGTGCGGTTAAAGGCGCTGCAGTCTGGAACCGCAAGACCGCTACGGTCGCAGGTTCGAGTCCTGCCTCGGGCATGGATGTTTGTGATGTCCTTAGGTTAGTTAGGTTGAGTCCCATAGTGCTCAGAGCCATTTGAACACATCCACCCCTGCCAACACCGTGCTGGATCATTCTATGGAACTTTCAGCATTCATCGTTCCTACGACGGCTGTTGTGGCTGTTGTGGCGGAACGTCGGGAGGCCCTTCCGTCTTCCGATAATGGAGATCGGTGCGCAACCTGCGGTCACAACAGAGGCTGACCGTACGCCCTGGTGTTTGCGCTAGATCGTATGGGCACAACTGAGGCGCCGACGACATCGGCATGGAGCGACGACGTCGGGGAAGCACAGGACCCAGCGCAGGTGTCTGCGGCACCCGCGACGGAGCAAAAAACGCACGGCAGCATCGGCGGGTTCCAGGGACACCAGGCGAGCGACGCTGATGGCTGCTCCCCCACCCCACCCCTTTTGGTACCTACCAGCCGAACTCCCCCACGTGGCGGTCCACATCTTCAAACGTACTAAGTAGCTACGATTAACATCAACAACATTAGTACCCGGGTGAAAATCCAAATTCTGCGGGAAATAATTTGGGTTTCCGACATCGACGTCGTGCTGCATCAGGAGCTATACTTGGACGCCCTGTCGGATGTGGCCGGTCACTCCTCTTACGCTTCTGCTGGTGCCGACTTTGGACGCGGAGTATCCGTTCGTGAGGGCATATCAGATGAAGAAGTCATGTACCTGCCTTCCGCGAGGGTATGGCACTTACACGCATTGTAAACGTGTACGCCCCATGGAGCTCTGGTCATAGAAGGGACAGAGCTTTACCCTGAGGAGATCACTCCCCTCCTCTTGACCGCTAAGAATATTGTTTTTTTTTATTTTTTTTAAATAATCATTATTCAAATCATTACATTATACATATTAGCCCACTACCTGAATACATTAGTGGGTCCTAATTCCATACACATATTTGCAGCTATTTTTCTACACTACAGGCAAATCTTAGATTTTGATCTTACCATAAGGGGCTCCTAATTCTACTTAATCTACGAGGAAACTTATGCTACCTGCAGCGTTACAGGTGTGCCAGTGCTCTATAAACCTGATGGATGTTGGCTGGCCCACTGAGCTAGTCCCAGTGGTCGTGCCCCTGGCACTGGGCTGGCCAGTAACTTGGTATCGCTGCAGTATATCCTAGAAAACCTTATCATATATTACGAATACTGTTTGTTTGTCGGCGACTTCAGTTTGTTTTACATCGGAAAGACCAACAACCACAATTCAACCCTTGCCAGGACCTGTACATTGCCGTCCGCGACCATTCCCTCTGTGACACATGGGAGATTCGCCTTGGCAATGCACAAGGCTGTACATATCAGGCGGTCTGCGAATCGCCTGGATAGGACTTCATCTTCCGGGCGCTCGTCGATGCTATCCAGGATTACACATTACACAGTGGTGCAACAACAAAAAACTCAAGATGGCGGAAAATAAAACAAAATACACCTTGCTGAAATGATTCCTGCTAGGGAACCTAACGGTAAAAATAGGGGACGCGAACATAAAACAATCTAACTTCATCGCTATCTTGGGGAACACATAGATGAAAAATAAAATTTCTGGGAATACAAAGATCGTAACTGACAAAGCAGAAAAAATACTCCACAAGCTGGCAAGACTAAATTCAGACCATTATAGACTCCCTTGTCAGTCACAATAATATACTACTGCGCTCTCTTCGCGTCAGTACTAACAAGGGAACCTCCCCATCGCACCCCCCTCAGATTTAGTTATAAGTTGGCACAGTGGATAGGCCTTGAAAAACTGAACACAGATCAATCGAGAAAACAGGAAGATGTTGTGTAGAACTATGAAAAAAATATGCAAAATGTATAAACTGAGCAGTGCGTGCGCAACATAGGCAACATCAAGGACAGAGCGAGCTCAGGAACGCCGTGGTCCCGTGGTTAGCGTGAGCAGCTGCGGAACGAGAGGTCCTTGATTCAAGTCTTCCCTCGAGTGAGAAGTTTACTTTCTTTATTTTCGCAAAGTTATGATCTGTCCGTTCGTTCATTGAAATCTCTGTTCACTGTAATAAGTTTAGTGTCTGTGTTTTGCGACCGCACCGCAAAACCGTGCGATTAGTAGACGAAAGGACGTGCCTCTCCAATGGGAACCGAAAACATTTGATCGCAAGGTCATAGGTCAGTCGATTGCTCCACAGGAATACACGTCTGGTATATTCTATACGACACTGGCGACGGCATGTGCGCCACATGACAGGAATATGTTGTCGACTCACCTAACTTGTACACTTCTACCTTGCCCGATTCAGGTTCTTGTGGATGTGATAATCACTCCCAAAAAAGTGATGAGAACATAAGAGTTTGTTACATAAACTGCAAAAAATGAATGCAACAGTTTCACAGTCGCACAGTTTTTCCTGTGCTCTGTCAAAACATAGGTTTGTAACGTTTTCAAATTTTTCCTTGTGATACCGTCGAATCCTGCATATGTCCAAGCAAATCTGAACATGACCTGGAATTTTGGAGAGCGAAGTTGATTATATAAAAAATTAAAATTTTCACTCGAAGGAAGATTCGAACCAAGAACCTCTCGTTCCGCAGTTGCTCACGCTAACCACGGGACCACAACGCTGCAGTGCTTACACCACCATTAATGTTGCTTATTTTGCCGTGGGCTACTCAGTTTGTATATTTTGCTTATTTTTTTATAGTTCCACACAACTTCTTCCTGTTTTCTCGATTGATCTGTGTTCGGTTTTTCAAGGCCTATCCACTGTGCCAACTTATAACTAAATCTGAGGGGGGTGCGATGGGGAGGTTCCCTTGTAAGCTTTGCCGCAAGTACATGGGCTCACGAACTGAGCCTCTTAGCAAACAGGACAGCTCTCAGGAGTGAACAGAGAAGCGTCTAATTGAGACTGTCGGGGGCTTGTGGTACCACCTGAGCTGAAGCGCTTTGCCTGGCGCTTGAGTATTCCCGATAGACCTCACGATAAGATAGAGAGCGGCTGTGTAATGGCTAAAGGTGAGGAGACGAGACCAGGCTCCGAGATCATTGGTGTATCATTACATGCAACACGCCAACTAAAGACATGGCGACTGGATACCTGGAAGGGTGAGAACAACATCAGCGATGAGGGTCGGAGACTACACAGCTTTCTCCCTAACACTAGGGAAACACTTAAACTAAGACATATCGATTCCAGCCGCGGTATGATACATATCCTGACTGGACACAGCCCTTTTCCCACTCACCCAAACCGCGTGAGTCTGCAGCTGACCCTTAGTTCTCCAAGCGGGAAAGATGGTTCCCCAGAATACATTGTGCTCTTTATAAACAAAGTGAGACATTTTGTAGATTAGTGACGGAAATTCCTTGTGCCACCAACGTATCAATGGGCTGCTGTCCGTTGGAGGCCATGGTCCAGTGCTTTAGAGAATCTCTGCACCAGAGACAAGTCGGCATAGTTTCAGTGTGCATCAGTCCGTAGGTATTATGACGTGTGAAGCTGTTACGCTGCAGCGATTCTGGCTGTTTAATTATATTTGCACCTATAAACCACAAATCGGCACAGCCAAATTGGGTCACTGATAGCCTTGGATACTGCTGTCAGCCGAGCGCAGCGTGAAACTGTACATATACATACCTCACGTCCATCGATGCGCGGACGCCAGAGCGCGGGCGACCTGCAATTAAAGAGAAATATGAAAATACAGCGCCAGCCGCAGATTGCACTCTAGAGTTTATTACGGCCACTGCTTTTTGTTTGCGAAAATGATTTAATCTCGTGCTGAAATTTCATCAGATGTCGGTATTGAGCTCGTAACGTGATGAAATTTTCTCCATTACGCGATGCAGTAAGTCACATACCGAAACTGACAGAGCAATAGCTTTCATTGCATCTGATTTCAAGTACAACGCGTAAAAGCAGACACCGTAAATCACTCCTGATCGCTACATCGAACCACAATAAATATTCCATTTTCGTTTTAAATAAATCGGGACACTACGTGATAAAACAAAATCTTATTTCTGAATAATGGTATCACCACATAAACTCTTTGAAAAACGAAATAAAAATTGGTTTCTCTCTCTCTCATCATTCTGTACAAGTAGAAGACGTTCATCTGTATCAAAAACGTTACTCTGCCGTTCATACTAACTTGTTTGACAGGAAATTGGTAGACTCGCCTTCAGAGTATTTCTATACTGTTCTACTCTCGCACAACACGAGGGAGACGTGAACACCGTGCAAACCCTGATTTCTCTTAATTTATTACAATAGTCATTTCGCACCGTGTGGTTAGGAGTCAACAAAATACTTTCGCTTTACGAAGAGAAAGCTGATGACTGAAATTTCGTGAAAAGATCTCACCGCAACGAAAATCGTATTTGTTCGAATGATTGCCGCCCTAACTCTCTTATCCGTGAAACTCTTTCTCACATTTCTTGATGATAAAATACGAGCTGTCCTCCTTTGAAATTTCTCTACGTCTTACGTCAATTTTATCTGGTAGGGATCGCATATCACTCAACACTGCTCCAGAAAGGACACAGAAACTTAGTGCAGTCAGCTTCGTTACTTGACGTGTAGCCAATAAAACTTAGTTTCTTGTTCATCTTGCTCAAAATGGTTCCAAATGAAGTTACTCGTAACTGCAGTCATTAGGTAATCAGCTTAACTGTCAACATATTTTTGCGTGATTTATCATGTAGCCGAAATTTAAGGGAACTTTTTAGTAGTCTTGAGAAGAGCCTCACAGTTTATATTGTCAGGGTGACTTGGCAATTTAAGCACCAAGCAGATATCTCGTCTAAACTATTCTGTAGTTCGTTTTGATCTTCTGGTGACTTAACCAGATGGTAAAGGCTTGCACTTCAAGATTTCCGAAAGTCAGTGCAAAACTAAGGGTCTGTTTTTGTGGGGTGATCTAATTCACTGATGCCTAAGGAATTCAGGTGATCTCATAAAAAGATGACACAGTTAATTAGCTGATACTCTAATATAATTTAATAACAAACTGTCTCAATGAAATTCTGTAGGAAGAAAAGAATTCCACTATATCTTATTGGAGGCACATAAGTTTACCCACATTTTAAATAAGGATTCGTATCCGTATTACACCCTGATTGTTAAAGGAATTAACATGTAAACAATGTCCTCTGCCATATGAAGCAGTAATACGGATTTAAAGAGACCCTCTTCGTTATTAAGCTTACTAATGCAAGAGGCAGCGAGTACGACCAACGTAATTTAGGTTTCTTCATTGAAAAAGGACATGGAAGATTTCCTTCTGCCCTCTTATCCACCCGAGACAGGTAATGAGTGAAATGTATTGAGGTACACGGGTTAGGAATAATTCTCAGTATTGTGGAAATAATAGAATATATTAAGGACTGTGAAAAGGGGCGTTGATAATCAGTGCTAAAAGATACACTTAGTAGAAAATGTGATACAATAATAGTTGCGTTTTGAAATTCTTTTACTGAATTTTTCGAACTCTGATCACATAAGTGGTGTTGTACCTGATTTCGACTTCTTAGTACGTTAAATAAAACATCGCCAAAGTACAAATGATGGCCAGAAGAGATGGTCATTGTGTGTCCATATCAAAATGCTCTGCGACAGTTTGAGTTTCGTTCTTCATTTAGTGCAATGTAATGGGTTTCAAATGCAATAATGAACTCTATCACGGAAAATTACGATAATGAAAAGAAATAATGTTGGCGATCAAGGTTACGTCCGCTATGCATACCATGAGTTCACCACAGTAAGAGCACACCTTGTTAGTTTGTCCTTTCCATCAAGAGGTAACTAATGTACTGAAGTTCCTCTGAAATCGCTTGGAATATTCTAGTCCCTGTGTACTTCTACCGTTTTCCCTCTCTAGCACTGCATCCATGGCCAAATTAACTATTCCAGGTTACAGCAGCAGAGGTCCCAATAACCGTTCCAATTTCTGGTAATGATATTCCATGTATCTCTATCCTCGCGGCTCTTTCAGGAGCTCCTGATTCCAAAAAATGTTCAAATGTGTGTGAATTGCTAAGGCAGCAAACTGCTTAGGTCATCGGTCTTCGGACTTACACACTACTTAAACTAACTTATGCTAAGAACAACACACACACCCATGCCCGAGGGAGGACTCGAACCTGTGGCTTGAGGTGCCGCGCAGTCCGTGACATGACGCCCCTAACCACGCGGCCACTACGCGCGGCTCCTGATTTCGTACCTTGTCTGCAAATATCATTTGCAACATTATTCAATAACACAATACAGTTCTACCTATTCCTTCTTCTCCTCATTTCGGTGAACAATTTTACGGTTCCATACAATGTTGTTCCTTTAGGTGTACATTTCCAGGAACTACCTCTTCAATTCAGCAATAAAATATTATAAAAGCAGAGCTCTGTAAAAGAAGGCCAGCTTCATATGCGCCACACTATTTCTGAAATCTTTCCTGTTTCCACCATTCTACGTGTCCGTACTTTCTACACAGGAGAATTCCGTTACTTCTTCCACTATCAATTTTGATTTCACACAAGTGGCTGTTCTCCTTTTCATTCTCAATCACCTTTCCCTTTCTTACTTTCATCCACAAGGGTTATTTCGTCTGACAATCCCTTTCCCTTCCTCTTCAAAAAATTTCATTGCTTTCTCGGTGTAGAGTATTTGCTGTATCTCAGTAGAAGTAAGCTACAACGCCTGCCTTACTCCCTCCTTAACACGAACCTGCCTCTCCTGCCGTTCCACTTTATTACTCTCATCTTTGGTTTTGTAGGCATAGATTACTCTAACAACACTGTACATCACCCCTTGTCTTCTAATAGCTATTCTGACGGGAAGTTCTCAGGCTAGTTCCTACTCCTAGTAATCTGCCTCGAGATGACTGGGTGTTTGTGTTTTCCTCATCATTTCATCATCATTCTTGAAAGTGGAGAGATTGGGCTGAGCAAAGGTTGGGAATTTGTACGGGCGCTGATAACCGCGCAGTTGAGCGTCCCACAAACCAAACATCATCATCATCATCATCATCATCATCATCATCATCTACTCCTAGAAAACTTAGCAGTGGTTAGAGGTTGCTTGAGACACTATATTATTACGCTGGTACATACATCAGAAGGGTTTTTGTTTTGCATGTTTTTATTCCGGTTGCTACGGATTGGTTTATCCATTTTAATTTTCTGTTTGTAGTTCACTGTTGCTATTGCTGTTTCTGTGAGTGGAGCTGTAGACTCTAGAAAATAGAGCGCCAAGTGGAGAAATCGGAACATTAACGACATATTCTTGTGTTTGAGTTCAATGGAGGGATGACTTCAGCGGAGGCAGCAAGAAACATTTGCGCCGTGTATGGGATAATGCCATTGGATAGTGCACGCAAGAAAATAGTTCTCTCGTTTTAAGAAGGATCGTTTTGACATTAGTGACTCTCCACTTTCGGGAAAACGCTCGGGGTTTGATGAAGATAATTTGAACCCATTAATCCACAATAATCCACGTCAGTGTACTAGAGAACTGGTAAATGAATGAAATGTGATCATTCCACCAATGCGTGACATTTGCATGCAATGGGGAAGATTCAGAAATTGGGTGTATGAGTACCACATGCTCTAAGACAAAATCACAAAAATCAGCGAGTGGCCATCTGCTTGATCATCATCAATGGGCTCCAGTCCTGCAACGTTACTGGAGACGAGAAACGGTGTCCTTGTGCCAAAGTGAAGAAACGAAAGGAATGAACGAAGCACCATCTCCGCGTACAACGACCTGTGCGCATCCACAAAAAAGATAATGTTATGCATCTGGTCGATCGTCGATGGTTTGCTGTACTATGAATTACTCCCCCGAACTGTAACCATCACTGCTAACATTGGATATCAGCAACTGACCTGTCTTGCAGTCAATAAACATGTGAAAGGCTTTAATGAACCAAATAAATTCAGAAAGAGTTTCGCGGACGAAATTACGTGAACATTTCTTATTTTTACTTAGCGTTTTTATAGTACTTATGTAAATGGCCAACTATAGTTTAGGAATTTACATGTATTCTTGCCTTGTCGACCACATTATTATTGTGCCTGGGAGTGAGGGCGGTTTGGTCCTCTTTTATCACGAGTCAGCCCGTAATCGGGCTTGACAGTATATGCAGGACCGACCTGACAGCATCGACAGTACGATGCACTTTTCTTAGTCCTTGCTGTACTTTCTTACTGCAACGTGACCGCGTGTTTCCGGTAATGGTCAAGTGCAGTAATATCGTGCTTCAGTGGTAGCTACTTTACGTAAATGACTGTTTTTGTAACAAGCAGTAAATTCAGTTACACCGTGCAACATAATTATTGTTAGCAGAATGATTCAAATTATGAACATTTTACAGGTGTTATTATTGGGTACTGGAATGTTTACGTCTGTCTTTAGAATTAAGACAGACGCGGAATTAAAGGTTAATAGCGGAACCGCAAAAAAAAAAATTACTACTTAATGAGAAAGACGACAGTTATACACTGTACAAGGTACTATAAAACACTCCATGTCTTGTAACGTAACGCTTTGCTTTTGTGTGTGTGTGTACACACACACACACACACACACACACACACACACACACACACACACACACACACACACACACACACGAGTCCGTTTCTGTCAGCCAAAGACCAGTACTGTTTATGAGACGTGTATCAGTTGTGCTCTTCCGACGTGGTGAGACAGAGTACAGGGCCGCAGACAGCGGCTTGTGCGGCGCTCTCGTCGCACGCAAACCTCTAGAGTCAGTTGCCTGCACGCCACGGCGAACTTCCGCTTCCCTGAGCAATCGCACAGATGACGAAGACGGGGCTTCCGCGCACAACTAGTTTGACAAAGATGAGACATCGGGCGTTTTCTCTGTGTGAATTCCGAGTTGTAGCGCTTGGGTTCCATAGGCAAAGGCTGTTACAGACTAACAGTTCTGCTGAAGAAGATAAATACATAATACGGAACTGGTAATCAGACAACAATATCCATATTATTTCCATTAGTTTCAGCAGCTTATAATATCAGGAAGTAGGAACGTAATATGTCCACAGCGAATTTGTGACTTCTTTCTATAGTCACACTATAGCTTAGTTGACGGAAGTTGTTTCTGGAAAGTGACGCTACAAAAGAATGCTGAAGATTAAATGGGTAGAATGGATAATTAAGAAAGAGCATTTGGGGGAGAAGAAATATGAAGCCCAGCTTCATCCTGAGGCATCAAGGAATGGTCAGTTTGGCCACTGTAGTGGGGTACAACATCTTTGTCACAGCAAGATGTTTAAAATTGATGCAAGTTGCAATAACTATACAGAGAGGAACAGGCTAGCACAGGGCAGAGTAGCGTGACTAATTGAATCCAACCAGTATTCAGAGTGAGGAATACAACAAAAGCAGTGAGGAAATACCCAAGGTCTTGATGAGATATCTGTTTGACTGCATGTTGATAAAACGTAATAAGTATACAAGGTCTTCCAGAAATGTTGCGACAGACATCAGAGGCTGTAGATGGTGTCTTGAAGAACAAATAGAGGATAGGAAACCATTACCAGAAACGTAGCCCAACGACGCTGAGAGAGTGTAAGTTAGAGGCACCGACGCCTGCCACTAGGTAACCCATTCGGCAGCATACGTGATTTCGTACAATGACGGACCGTAGGTGGAACATCTTACAATGTTGTTTGGTTTTTAATGATAGCGACTGATTGCCACGATCGCCAGTCGAGAATACAGAGCTAGCTGCTATGAATGTGATGCTTTGTTGCCTTGGTGGATAATGGTTTCAGACACACGTTTATCCACAGTTTAATTTTTTTCTGGTGCTCCCTACAGTCTCCAGTGTTTTTTATTATGCACGAGAAAAATGAACTGTGGATGGAAACTAGTGTCCGAAACCGTCATCCAATGAGGCAACAAATCACTTTTATAGGAGACAAGCCCTTCTAACGTGGTAGCTAGCTCCATCTTCTCCAATGGCGATCGTGTCAGTCAGCTGCGATCACTGAATAACAAACAACATTGCGAGACATTCCGTTCACGGTCCATCAGCGTACAAAGTTACGTTTGTTACCGAAGGGGTGGCCTAGTGGCATGAGCGTACAGTCGTTGGACGGTGTTTTTGGGAAAGGGTTCCTATCCTCAATTTGCTGCTCACGACACCCTCTACAATTTCCACTTTGTTGCAACAGTTCAGGGATACCCTATATGTAGTAGTCTGAATAATAAAGCATTCCAAACTGTCTAAAAACGGCGAGGGTCATTCCTGTTTTTAAGAAGAGGTACATGAATCACTAGCCTTAGTTTGATGTGTAACAACGAGCTACGTTCCATGATTACCTTCCCAGAGACCACAGATCTTCCTCATGAGAAAGAACAAGAAGTCCTTTGACATCAGTTGGGTAAAACTCAAACTTCTCTGTTAGCTCACGAAATCCATAAGACATTGCATAATGGGGCTTAGTTTGTTTCCAGAAGGCATTTTACAATTCTATATTGCCATCTAATCATGAGAAAGTTTACTGAATGAAAGACCGCAACTGGACGGAACAATCTACACGAACGCGTTTCTAGAATCCGTAGCTGTGAAATATATTATGCAAATTGAGGGAGGGGAAGGGAGAAAGGAAAGGAAATGGAATAGATTATTGATATCAGCTGCATCTGGACTTTGTGCAGCATCAGCAGCGATGAGTGAAAATGTGTCTCGGACCGGGATGCGAACACGAGATCTCCTGTTTACTACGAAGTTGCGTTAACCACTGCGCCACCCGGAAGAAATGTTTATCGCATCTGCGCAGACTATCTTGGCACGATCTCAGGAGGTTGGATGTAATCCTGCATCCGCACTGAATGTGGTGAATCCATTGCCCATCGAGGCGAATCAGTTATATAAATGGCCGGAGTGGCCAAGTGGTTAAAGGCGCTACAGTCTGGAACCGCGCGACCGCTACGGTCGCAGGTTCGAATCCTGCCTCGGGCATGGATGTGTGTGATGTCCTTAGGTTAGTTAGGTTTAAGTAGTTCTAAGTTCTAGGGGACTGATGACCTTAGAAGTTAAGTCCCATAGTGCTCAGAGCCATTTGAACCATTTGAAGTTATATGAATGTGTTGTCTGTTTTTTCGGACGGAGTTAGATGGGAATGTGGGTCGGCAGTGAGTCGTTCCGAGATGGTCCGTGCAGTTGCAATTCACACTGCGTTGGGTGGCGCAATGGCTAACAAAACTGCCTATTAAAGCTGGAGATCCCGGGCGTGAATCCCGGTCCGGCACACACTTTCACTCATCCCCACTGGTGTTGCACAAACATGTGTGAAAGAACAGAAATGCGATTAAATTATCGTGGAACTGGTTGTGTATGATTCTGTAGTACAGGAACTGCTAACAGCTAATGCGGCAACCAGAAAGTTTTTTTACAAGGTTTTACTAGCTTTTTTTTTAATTTAAAGAACAGCGTATATCAAAAAGAATCATCCATTTAAAAAAATTATAACTTTTATATTATGGGAGATGTAAGCGTCAACAATGTACTGTTGGAAAGAATTTTACATGGTTCCCGTTAGGTAGCAGCAGTGTGCGGCCACTTCAGTTCGAGTAAAAATGATGTCGGGACAACAGAAAGCCCGGATGCGGGTCAGTAATAACTGTTCAGCGTATGGTGTGGTGTGGATCCTCCTATAGCACAGAGCATTAGACGATGGCAAAAACAGTTCGGAGAAACAGGTAGTTTGTGCAACGGCGAATCGCCGGCCAGTCCCCGAGTGTGTGACACAGACCTCGAACGCATCCGCCATACTTTCACGGGTGTTCGAAGAAATCCTTTCGCCGTGCAGCTCGGCAGCTCAACATGCCCCAGATGTCCATCTGGGGTGTGTTACGTTGATGTTTATACATGAAACCATAGAAAATTCAGCTACGGCAAGCTCTTCGTGAAGGTGACAAACACTGACGTGTGAAGTTCTGTAATTTCGTTCTTGGCAAGATGGAGGATGACAGTTTCCTTGCACGCTTAGTGTTTAGTGACTAGGCAACTTTCATGTAAATGGAAAGGTAAACCTTCTTTATGTGAGAATATCAGGTACGGAACAACCACATGAAGTTGTAGACCATCAGAGGGACTCTCCGGAATTTAATGTGTTTTGTACGGTTTAACGGGAAAAGGTGTACGCTCCATTTTTCTTTGCCGAGAACACTGTTATAGGAAACACAAATCTCAATTTTCTTGAGAACTTTCCTTTCCCTCAGTTGGAGTTTGATTCGAACGACTTCATTTACCAACATGATACGGCACCGCCAGACTGGCATCTCAAAAAGCGTGGGTTTTAAAATCAAAGGATTACTAAAGGATGTACGGGTCGCTCTGGGGAAAATGATTCAGCCGCGAAGGTCACCGGACCTGACTGCGATTATTTCTTGTTGGGTCTTATAAAAGACTATTTATGTGCCTCCGTTACCAACAACAATCAGTGAACTGAGACATCGCTGTAACTCAAGGCATGCTCGCTGCAGTGTGGGAACTATTTGAATACCGCATAGACGTATATCGTGCAGCTCAATGGGGACATATTGTACACCTATAAAAATTTATGAAAATAAACTTCGAGTTTCCCATTCAGCGCCGGCCGATGTGACCGAGCGGTTCTAGGCGCTTCAGTCTGGAACCGCGACACCGCTACGGTCGCGGGTTCGAATCCTGCCTCGGGCAAGGTTGTGTGTGATGTCCTTAGGTTAGATACATTTAAGGAGTTCTAAGTTCTAGGGAGTTGATGACCTCAGATGTTAAGTCCTATAGTGCTCAGAGCCATTTGAACCCGTTCATCAAAAAACAAATTTCATTGTGTATGTGTATTAGTTTCTTAAATATAGACCTGCGAAATAGGATGATACTTTTTGATACACCCTGTATTTTATCTAGTAGAAAATATTCTGACTTCAAATGAGTTGTTTCCGAGATGTGCAAAACTGTACATCGTAACATTTTGTTCGTAATATTCAAGAGTTTCTTTGTTTACACGCCCTACGAAGATATTGCGCTGGAGAAGGGAGCTGCAAGCAGATGGCTGTCTAGAAATGGCTCTAAGCACTATGGGACTTAACTTCTGAGGTCATCAGTCCCCTAGAACGTAGAACTACTTAAACCTAACTAAGGACATCACACACATCCACGCCCGAGGCAGGATTCGAACCTGCGACCGTAGCAGCAGCGTGGTGCCGGATTGAAGCGCTAGAACCGCTCTGCCACAGCGGCCGGCTAGACGGCTGTCGGGCAGTCACTCCAGCATGGTGCAAAACTTACCCATTAGCTGATTGTCACTGTTCAGTTTGATATCTGTCATGTTATGAAGCTCATATTTGTCTCCATTTCTGTTCTACGAACGGCACGAAACTATTTACATTCTGTGAAAAGTAATGTTGTTTTCCCCGCGTCGCGGGCGATATCGGAATTCGCTTCCAAGTTTCCCGCTGCTGCTGACAATTTCTGCTCGCCGTGATTCAGGATAGAGATCCAGGTCGCTCTCAGCATCACGCGCACGTAACGTCGTTTCTCCGCGGTTTATCCGTCGCGCGACATCTTCGGGAACGGGTGGGCGCCCGCGGCAAAGTACGCAGCCGTAGTATCTGCTGCACACGAGGCGAGCCGAGGCGACGCGAGTCGTACGGCGGGATGCCTACACGTGAGGGGCGCTGTCGCCCGCGGCGGGTCCATTTCAATCCCGCCACGTATTCCATTTCCTCCGGGTTACAGCGCCGCCCCCGTCTGCTCTGCTGGTCGCACATCCAATCGATCTATCGATCGCATGCTCGCAGTTGCGTCGGAGGCGATCAGACGACAGAAGGCCCGTCTCGGTCGACTGGACTGGACCAGGCCGGGCCGGGCCATGGCAGGCCAGTCTCTCGTGCGTGGTGGCGCGTGGATTTCATTTGGTGAACCGATTTGCGAACTGGCCGAAGGCAGTGCCGCTCACCGGCTTGTGGGATCAGCTCCCTTCTGCGTAGGAGAGAATGTGGCATCGCACAGACGCTACTCAAGAAAGTGTCAGTGATGGCGGAAACTGTTGCTGCTGCCTCTACCTGCCTGCCTCTCTTTCCATTCGCCTGTGCGTGTTTCGTTTCTCACAAGGAAAGGTGACATTTCAGCCGCAGGTATTTGCCCGTATTTCCAATCTGTTCAGCATTTTGCCAGATGAAAATTTAGACACGTTCAGTTCTGTGTGTGTTTCACGGCGGTTTATCATTTCATCCATAACACCCTACAATCGTTCTGGTCCCACTAATTTATTGTTACCACGAAATCCTCGCCAATTATTTCACGCATCCTTTTTTTTATTGTAACCATGTTTCCAGAAAGAATGCACGATTAATAAGCATACTACGGAAACACCGAGGATCTGGCTTCGACATCCGGACCAGCAGTTGGTTTCAATGTGATATGATGTTCCACGCTAGAAACATCCGAGAATAGCTTACATCTACATATACATCTACAACTACGTAAATACTCCCCAAACCACAGTACAGTGTGCAGCGGAGGGATACCTTGTACCACTAATAGTCACTTCCATTCCTGTTCCACTCGCAATTAGAGCGAGGGAAAAACGACTTACGTGCCTCCGTCTGACCCCCACTCACTCTTTATCGTGGTTCCACTAAATGAACGTTGGCGGAAGTAGAATCGTTCAGCGATCAGCGTCAACAGCGTCTGACGAAAAAAAAAAGGTTTAGAGTGGAATTTTGCGTATCGATTCTGTAGCGTCGTCGTAACTTAGTCTACAGAGCAGCGCTGGTGCACGGTGGTAGGTGTTAGCACAGCCAGGGCTTTGCAGGTGGAGTACTGGTTATTCCTCTTGCTTTACTGTCTCTGATGATAAAAATCGATAAAAGGAATATCGCACTAAAATATTTTGGACCGCTTTGTCGAGTGGGCTCATAAATTCCTTTTTAAAAATCAGTTTCTTGGTAACGAAAAACAAATTCACGCTTTCAATCGACAGTGCCCGTCGCATGAAAGACTTGATCAGCAGTATTTGTTTGGGCTGACTGAGCTACACATCGTAAAAAATAAATTGCAAATATCTGCCGAAACACCAGAGAAAATGCACCTGATAACCCCTAGGAGAGACATCCTGTGTACCAGCGAAGTTTTTCACATGTGTGTTGTATGCTGGAGAATAACGTGCCACACTCTACGTTTACTTGTTTCCACAGTGTTAATGATGATGATGATCGTATGGCATTGTTGGCTGGGAGGCCCCATGCGGAGAAGTTCGGCAGCCGTATTGCAAGTCCTTTTTATTTGACGCCACTTCGGCGACTTGCGAGTCAATGATGATGAAATTATGATGAAGAACACACAACACCCAGTCACCACGAGGCAGAGAAAATCCCTGACCCCGCCGGGAATCGAACCCGGGACCCCGTGCGCAGGAAGCGAGAACGCTACCGCAAGACCACGGGCTGCGGACAGTGTTAATTATAAGCACTGTTAGTCATTAAAATTGCCGAATGCCGCAAATCTCAAATTGGCATGAAGTGTTCTACGCACCGACACGGTGGATGTATCCGCCAGTGGAGGCTCCGAGGAGAATTAACACTGCCAGTCTGCATTAGTCGTCATCCTAAGGTACAGCACCTGCCGTATGGTCTAGGCAGCCACTGGGTACCCTGTGCAACTACCTCTCGTTTGCAAAGTCAGTAATCTGGACAGCAGCTGTTACATTTCCGAGACGATAAGGCAAGTGGATTTGCACTGTCTTCTGGACCTACGCGATGTTTTCTTTCAACAAGATAAGGCAACACCCCGTGTTGCCCTATCCCGTTACAGAGGATGTTTACTGTTACAATGACCAGCAGGTTCTCCGGATCTCTGGACCATTGGAAACTTCTGATCATGCCTTGTCTGCCAATAGAACTTTTAAATGTAGCTCCATCTTGGGCTCAGGAGCGTGGGACAACGGCTAGTCGATGAAATGTAATAATATTTTATCGACAGCCGTTATTTTGATATTGTTGTATTAGGCAACCAGTTTCCACTAACCAATCACGTCATCTTCAGGCCTGTCGCATGAATGACATCAAGTACCACTCGAGCATGTGTAAGACGAGGCACAATATTCGCATTTGGCTTCGTAGATGTCCGAAACTAACATTAGCTCGGATATCTACGGAACCCCCTTTTAATATTGGTGCCTCGTATAATACATGCACAAGTGGTGCTTAATGCCACTTAAGCGACACGCCTGAAGACGACGTGATAGGAAAGTCTGAACTGGTTGCCTAATAAAAGAATATCAAAATAACTGCTGTTAGTATCGTATTATTAAATTTCAGTACAACTTATGGTCTGTGGAATTGAGATAAGGCAGCGTGGACTGTCGTAACCATGTTTGCAGTTCAGCTCAATACGACTTGATGCGCAACCGGGTTACACCCATTTTTGCTGCAAGAGGTGTACTGAATTTCGCACACTGTACGTCCCCAAATCACCTACAAAGTCAGTTACGTATTCGTATCAGTACAACGGGTACACACGAGAAGTAAAACTTCGTTATTCGCAACCATTACAGGTGTTGAAATTTGAGTGGCCAGTAGTGTAAATTGCAGTCATGGTCTACACCACCTTAACAATTGAAATCCCACCAGACGGTGACGCTATGTCGAAACAAATTGCAGAAAAATAAAGTTTTATTTAATAATAGTGTTCGGTGGTAGTAAAAAAAATAAACCTTCGAACGACATGCCGAGCTATTTAAAGAAGATTTAAAGAAAAATTTACCTAGTGAACAATTTAAAGAGTCTTCATCTAAACGTGCCAACTTCCTTGATGGTAACTACTGTTTCTGTCAGATCACCGAAGTTAAGCTCTGTAGGACTTGGTAGGCACTGGGAGGGGTGAACGTCCCGTCTGCCGAGCGCTGTTGACAAGCGGGACACATTCAGCCCTTCGAAGCAAATTCAGGAGCTACGTGTTTGATATGTAGCGACTCTGGCGTCGTAAACTGACAACGGCCAGAGATCGGTGTGCTGACCACAGGCCCCTTCCTTTCCTAATCTAGTAATGATTATAAGCTGAAAATGACAGGGCGGGCGGTCGCTTCCGTTGATGTTTCCGAGGTCTGTTTGGACGTAGTTTTTAGTTTCAATTTATTTAAATGCACAGTCGGCCGCGGTGGACGAGCGGTTCTAGGCGGTTCAATTCGAAACCGCGCGACTGCTACGGTCGCAGGTTCGAATCCTGCCTCGGGCATGGATGTGTGTGATGTCCTTAGGTTAGTTAGGTTTAAGTAGTTCTAAGTTCTAGGGGACTGATGACCTCCGATGTTAAGTCCCATAGTGCTCAGAGCCATTTGAACCATACACAGATGAAAAAGGCAATCGCATAATCAAGAAGGAGTTGTGCGACATAAAAGAAAGTTGGTAGGCGTATTTCTATATCTCAAATTTGGTATCTGTTCACAGTTCGCGGCAGTCGCATAAGAATGGCGCTGGTAGCGATACTATGAGGTGGCAAATGAGAATTGCTTTAAATACAAGCTCTAATGGTCATGAACGTTAGTTATATTTGAGACTGGACATGGTGAGCTGATGTTAGTCAAGAATGCCTTTAAGACGACAGAGACGCCATTATCAACACCTCACTAAGTTTGAATGAGGTCGAGTAATAGGGCTGCGAGAAGCTGGTCTTGATAGGAATGTAGCCACTGTAGATGATTGCTGACAGTGGTGGTCATGGAAGTGTACGGTTGCAAGAATTTCGGCTTCCGGACGGTCACATGACACTACCAAGAATGAAGACCATCGTGTTTGACGTATGGCTCTGGCGCATAGCACTGCATCTGCAGCAGTAATTCGAACAGCAGATGGCAACATGGTGGCACAACGGACTTTTACAAATTGGTTACTTCAAGCGCAGCTACGAGCCCGACACGGTGTACCGTGTATTCCACTGACCCCAAGCCACCGCCATTTGTGACTTCAAAGGTGTCAAGCCAGAGCTCATTGGAGGGCAGAGTGATGGTCTTTTGTGTTTTCCAATGACAGCTGATTCTGCCTTGGTGCTCGTGATGGCCGCGTGTTGGTTAGGAGGAGGCCAACGACCAACCTTTCTGCGTACTTGACACAATGGACCTAGACCTGGAGGTATGGTCATGGGTGCGATTTCGTATGACGACAGGGGACTGTTGTATTCCACGCACTCTGACTGGAAATTTGTAGACATGTTGCCTTGGTCTACTCGATCGCCAGATCTTTCTCCAGTCGAGCACATGTGGGACATCAATGGATAACAGCTCAGGCATCATCCACAACCAGCATTAACCCGTTGCTGTATTGACCCACCCAGTGCAAAAGGGATGGAACTCCATCTCACAAACTGACATCCGGCACCCGTACAATACAATCAATGCACGTTTGCATGCTTGTGTTCAACTTTCTGGCAGTTACACCGGTTACTAATGTACCAGCATTTCATACTTGTAGTTGCAATGGTTATCTCGCATTTACATTAACCTGTGGTCTTTCAATGTTAATGACTTAAATATGTTACCTAGACAAATGTTTCCCGAAATTTCTTTGGAAATGAAGTCTTAAGCTTCCTGACAGTGTAGGAGAACGATGCGGAAGAGCCGTACCGCCGTACGAGGCAAGGTCCTAATGGACGTGGTTTGCCCGTAATGGGGATGGATGATGATGATGATGATGACTACACAACAATACCCAGTCAGCTCGGGGCAGGTGAAAATCCCTGACCTCGCCGGGAATCGAATCCGGGACCCCGTGCTTGGGAAGCGAGAACGCTACCGCGAGACCACGAGCGGCGGACGAAATTTCTTTACTCTTCATTAATTATTCTTTGGTGTTGCGATGGTATTCCGTCAGTGTGTATACCCCGCAGGCCACCTTACGGTGTGTGGCGGACGGTAATTTACGGACCAGTGTCAGTTCTCACTTTTGTTTTCCAGTCGCGTGTGGTAGGAACGATAGGTTGTAAGCCCGCGTGTGGTGTGGTGTGGGCAATCTTCATGGACTTGAGAGATATACGTAGAAGGAAGCGATATATTGGTTGAACCTTGTAGGTAAGTACGCTCGCGTAAGTGTAACACTATACCACACCATGATGCACAACGCCACTCTCCCTGCATCTGCCACTGGAGTTGGCTGAGCTTTTCTGTGACGCTTTCAAGCGTAGTAAATGAGCCTGTAGCGAAACGTATAGCTCTTCTTTGGATCTTGTCTATTTCCTGTATCTATGTGGCACGGATCCCATACTGACTAACAATAGCCGCGCGGGGTACTCGCATGGTCTTGGGCGTCTTGTCACGGTTCGCGCTGCTATCCCCGTCGGAGGTCGAGTCCTCCCTCGGGCATGGGGGTGTGTGTTGGCCTAATCGTAAGTTAGTTTAAGTGAGATTAAGTAGTGCGTAAGCTAGCGGACCGATGACTTCTGCAGTTTGGTCCCACAAGATCCAAACAACGAACAATTTTCAGGTATGTGTCGAACGAGTGTTTTGCAAGTTGCTTGCTTTGCTCACCGACTACATTTTCCGACGTTTCTTCTAATGAATCCCGGTCTGGCATCTACCTTAACCGTGATTAATTTTATGTGCTCGTTCCATTTTAAATCGGTCCGTACACATACTCCTCCGTATTTTATGGAAGTAACTGCTTACAGGGACTGCTTTGCAATCATGTAATCACATAACTAAAACAATTTTGTCCATACGAGACTTGCAGTACCTTATATTAGATTAGGTTAAGGGGTGACTGCTACGCTCTGCACCATCGGGCGGTCTTCTACAGGTCTTCCAGCATTTCGTTTCATTTTCTAGCGTTGTGATTTCCCTGTGTACAAGAGAATCATCTGTGAAAAGCCGCTTGGACTGAGTTTAACGTCCCGTTGATGTAGATCTCATTAGAAAAAAAGCCTCATGGAAATTCTGGTGTTACCTGCTAGGAATTTTCAGATAATGTGAAAAGTTATGGTCCGATAACACTCCCACGCGGCTTGCCCGAATTTACTTCTACGCCAAAAACTTCTCTTCGTTCAGAATGCCATGCTGTATCCTATTCGCTAAAAACTGTTCAGTCCAGTCATACAGTTGGTGTCATATTACATATGCAGATATTTTGCTCACAAGATAGCAGTGCATAACTATCTTGAACGCCTTCCTGAAGTCAAATAACACTTGATACATTAATAATCTGTTTTTAGTGATACTTTTCCCCGGCCGTAATTTGAGTTTCCTCTCATCTGTCCAAACGTTAGGGGTCGCACTCTCACTTCAGATAATAACTTATAAATACATAAAAAGATCCGGATGTTTTTTAAATGAAGTGACAGTGCGACCTCTAACCAATGACAGACGAGAGGAAACGCAATTTCAGGCGTAAAAAAGTAATTAACGTAAGTAATAAATTATTAATGTAACAATTAGGACCCGAACTGTTTTCTGATTTGCAAGTACCATATATAAAGCCAAAACTGTATTATTCCAGATTTGATCCATTAAATATGCGCTACAGCAAAACAGACGTAACGACTGTTTAAGAGAAAAAAATTATAACAAAGAAAAGTCGGCTGAATTTTTAAAACGAATGGATATAAATGTAAATTTGTCTCTGTAGTCTTCTTTCTAGCACTGGAACTACCCTAACGCTTATATTTTTCAGTAGACCGACACGTTACCAAACTATTCACGAGGCTAAATGTTGTAACAACGCCACCCCAGAACGGGTTCTGCACAATGAAAATGTACAGCAAAAGTGTTTTTTTTTTAATTTTTTTATTTTAGTGTCCAACCTCACGAAATTGCAGTAAGAAATATTTTGTTTCGGGCGTCACCGGCCATCTACAAATCAGAAAACAAACTTCGATATTCACTTACACCACTGAGGAAAGCACATTGTCACTGGGTGTAATTGTACTCCATCTGGCCAAAAGTATCTTGACACCGCTATGTAAAGTGGAAGTCACTAGATGTCACGAGAGGCAATGTACATGACAGAATGGTATCAGCAGCTCAGTTGGGCATCCGGGGCGCTTTTCCTACACGTAAAATGAAAAATGCTAGGATTCAGAGAAAAATGTTCCGCCCCCCCCCCCCCCCCCCGAAAAGTATAACTAGGGGGCACAAGCCGGCTGGCTAGCTGTGCGGTCTAACGCACTGCTTCCCGAGCGGTAAGGCGTGCCGGTCCCCGGCACGAATCCGCCCGGCGGATTAATGTCGAGGTCTGGTGTGCCGGCGAACCTGTGGATGGTTTTTAAGGCAGATTTTCCATCTGCCTTGGAGAATGCGGGCTGGTTCCCTTTATTCTGCCTCAGTTACACTATGTCGGTGATTTCTGCGTAAACACTGTCTCCACGTACGCGTACAACATAATTACTCTGCCACGCAAACACTGGGGCTGCACTCGCCTAGGAATGAGACGTTCCCGACGGGGGTGGGGGGTGGGGTGGGGGGGTTGTCCACTGGGGGCCGACCCGCACGATAACCCATCCTATGTTCAGTGTGGGCGGCGGTGGGGTGAGTGGACTGCTGTAGCCTGTTCTGCGGTTGTGTACCACTGAGGGCTACAGTGAGGACGAAGCCCCTCCGTCGTTTCTATGTCTCCATTTCAATACATACATATTAGGGGCACAATATTCACGAGAACTGACTTCGGCCGCGGAGTGAACCGCATATGGTACAGAAAGAGTGTTTCGCCTTCAATAGGATGGAGTGGTGGACACGTCCAGAGGGTAAGGAAGCTGGCAGGCAAGAGAGTGACCCGCTCTCGCAGCCGCTACCTCGCCGACCCTCTTGCGTACCTCACGTGAAGGCACCCGGTCCTCCCATTGACTGCTTCTTGGCGGAATGTTGGCCTCTCTCACTCAGCATTATCATTGCAGCGCCCCTAGCTCAATCTAATAGCGTGGGAGTCGGCCACAAGTACTGAGGAGTACTTTATGTAACTGCTCACGCCTCTGCCTGAGGCTAAGCTAAAATGATGGAAGCAGAACACAGTAAAATTTTTTACCATTACTACCCGTTACCATGTGCAGCACACCGCCGGCATAAAAAGAGGCAGTGAGTATTGTGTTGTCAGTAGGGTAAGAGTAACAGCAAAATGGGCCTTTCAGGAGAGCTCAGTGACTTCGAATGTGGCCTAGTCGTTCGATGTCAGCAGAACAACAGATCCATCTGAGGCGTTTCAATCCTTCAGAAGCTGCCCTAGTCGACTGCTGGTGATGTGAAACCGAAATGGAAACACAAAGGAACAACGACGGCTAAAACAAGAATGGGCGAACCTTACGTACAGATGGACAAGCGCCACCGAGCATTGCTTAGGGATTTGTAAAAAATTGAATTAAATCAGAGGGAAGAATCAATCATGAGTTTCAAAGAGCTTATGAAGGTAAAAAGAATGAAGTGCAATTTTCGAGCAGCACCTTATAAGCCACACGTGTCTGCAGTCAGTGATAAATGTCGCGTGAGGTGAAGTAAAGAGCGGCGCCTGGGCAGTGGATAATTGGAAACGAATGACTGCGAGAGATAAATTACTCTATACCCTTTGTAAATCGAGTGGAACGGTTTGGCTTTGCGGAATGCTTTATGAACATATCCGCCGTCTTGTGTAGTGGAAACGGAGAAGTACGGTGGAAGTGGTGTTAGGGTACGGCGCTGTGTTCCGTTGTCAGGGTATTGTCTTATTATTGTGCTTAAGGCAACGTTAATTGAAATTGTTCTCAGCAGACTTCGAGGCATGGTAAAGGGCAAATCCCATGTAAATTTTTGCTAGCAGGTGCCTGAATATGAAATATACTCTCATATTACTCTTCCAGTTGAGTTACCCAAGCACCACTCACCACTTGCCCTCACAGCTTTACTTCCGCCAGTACCGCATGTCCTACCTTTCGACTACACAGAAGCTCTCCTGCGCAACTTGGAAGACTCACACTCCTGGAAGAAAGGATCATGCAGAGACATTGCTTAGCCACAGCCTCAGCGATTTTTCCTGAGTGAGATTTTCGCTCTGCTGCAGAGTGGACACTTTTGATCAAATAATGTACTTTCAGCACAAGCATTTGAACAGCCCCTCACGTACCAGCACTACCAGAAATCCGTTCTTTCCAACCGTGTTTCCGATTCACGCTTTACGCTGCTGTAGCCCGCAACGCGCGCTTCTGCACGGCAAGTAGTTTCTGGTGGCCCGGTCTGGCGGCTGGTGGGCTGCACGTGTGCAGGGAGACAACGGGAGCACCGGCGGCAGAGGCCAGAGTGCGGCGTTAACGATGCTCTGAAGGCAGCCTATCGCCAGCCCCATAACAGTTACGTGGCAGGGACCGACCCGGCCGTAATTAGGTCTTATGGGGATCCGTCATGCGATGCGGCCCCAGGCTCGCGGCCCGCTGCCCTAGACTGCTGTGAGGTCACGTTCCGAGACTCGACACCCACATGAAAGACAGCCGAGATGCGTACTCACAGCACGTGACACTACGGGTCTTACGAGTGCCAGCAGCAGCCTCCGGTGGGGAGCGAGTACCTGTTTCAGACGAGTTTAATAACTCTTAACTGCGCGTTTAAATGTATGCAAGCTCTCGATCGCACTCGACAATGTTAAGACCTGTGCTGGGTATTTTTTTATCGATATATACTGCAGCTTTTTCGAGGGCTCTGGACAGCATTGGCGAAGTACGGCAGACAAGCCGACTGATGTACGTCACATTTTCGTTGCGAGGTCCGCATTTCTCGTGGGCCCTGGCAAGACTCCACAGGAGTATTAGGTCAGCACTTCCATTAAAATGACTTTCTTGAGTTACTGGGAACTGGGTGATGATTGTTATTGTGGCTGTTGGCCTTTAGAATACTGAGTCGTCAACGTCCCTACACAAAAAGTATAAATAGGTATGGAACTCAGCCTGTATCTTTTATTTTTCAGTGTATTATGGTTCCAATATGACCACCCTCCTGCCAAGTGTAGGAAAGAATAACCCAATATATGAAGCAAAATGTTTGATCAAGCGAACAGTCCGAACTGAGGATCATATTAGTAGAATAAAAATGCGCTTCGGCTGCCAATAATTTATTATTTTTTTCACGACGGGTTTCGAAGCCTAAAACTCAATCTTCATTACGATTAATAAGGTTGTTTCTTTTTGAATCTGCTCTGCGTCTTCGTTGAAATCAATGAAGAATACTGCACCATAACATAACTTTCTTTTAGTAGTAATGTGAAGGAATGTTGAGTGTAGTAAAATAACGTCAGTCGGGCCAGTCGGTTAGTAGGGATCACACCCACGCCAAAGAAACTCATGGGAGCGTAGGGCTAGCAACGCGACGGCCCCTGCAAGCGCTTCCCTGTCGGCTGTTGAGGCTGGCGCCCCGGTTGCTAGTCCTTCTGCCGTGTGCCTCGTCTATTAAACTTGTTACATGTGTGTTGATAACTAAGACTGTTAGAAGCGTTTTGACAGATTACTGTGGAAGGAAAAGGTAATTAGTTATTTCGTATGTTATACGTCAACGTTTTGATCAAATATTGCTGTTGTGAAATGCGCAGTTAAGTAAATTTCTTGTAACTATATTCTTTGTATACTTGCAGCGACACTGTGTATGATATATGCGTACTTGATGAAAAGTGGTTTATAAGTAACTAATTAAAGTTGTATATAATTCATATACATTGTTCTTCTTTGTTATAGCTGGCCCAACGATGGTCAGATTCTGATCAAAATCTTAATTCGTTGTTGTCGTTGTTGTGGATGTGGTACGAAGCCTGGCTTGAAATTCGATGCGGAAGTTAGAAAGCAGACTTCCACAACCAACGGCCCGCAGCTCGTGGTCGTGCGGTAGCGTTCTCGCTTCCCACGCCCGGGTTCCCGGGTTCGATTCCCGGCGGGGTCAGGGATTTTCTCTGCCTCGTGATGGCTGGGTGTTGTGTGATGTCCTTAGGTTAGTTAGGTTTAAGTAGTTCTTAGTTCTAGGGGACTGATGACCATAGATGTTAAATCCCATAGTGCTCAGAGCCATTTTGAACCACAACCAACGACTCCGCCAGTTGATCCATCGTTGGTAAATATGTAAAGCACCCAGGGCTGAACATTTAGCTAAGGAATACCACCATCATCATGCTTACAGCTGACGATTAAAGCTTTATGATTACCCATCATACGTCTTGCCATGCCTAAAGGGAGAAGACCTTTCATGTCACCATGGAGTCGCTGAGAAGGTAGACCTGACACTGGTCTCT
Organism: Schistocerca nitens; assembly: GCF_023898315.1. Taxonomy (NCBI): domain Eukaryota; kingdom Metazoa; phylum Arthropoda; class Insecta; order Orthoptera; family Acrididae; genus Schistocerca; species Schistocerca nitens. The sequence continues at coordinate 861,279,755 of NC_064614.1, forward strand.
ATTTCCCTGTGAAACTGTTGCCTGAAATCATAAAATGTTATGCAAAATAACACTTGATATCTACACTAATTAAAGTTAGTGGAAGCCAGTCAGTACTTATTATGAATAATAAGGTTGTTTCTTTATCCATCTGCTCTCCGTCTTCGTTGAAACCAATGATGAATACTGCACCGTAACGTAAGTTTCCTTTGGCAGTAATGTGAAGGCATGTCGAGGATAATAACAATGTCAGTGCTTTTTGTAATTCTCACCAGCATAAATGACTTTTTTGTTTTTGTATACAAGATGAGGACTGAATCAAACATTACAAGTATGCGAATCTTATCTTTTTAATGATTCAAAATTTCAGTCTTTCTCTGCGAGATTGAAGTCAGCGAGCAAAGGCATATACCATAGCGGAGACCTGAACTGCTCCGATGTGTCGCTGGTACAGCAGGCATACACTATTAGACCAAAGACGCAATTTCATATGTGTCATATTATAAATATTGTTTCATTGAGACATTACACGAACTAAAAACTTCATGCACGGGGCATAGTCATTATTCTCCCGCCTAACCTGTAACAGATCCTGCTAAAAAATACAAAATTTATGGGATAACAGGATAATTATACTAACTTTACACTGATTTTGTAGGTGTATATTTGGTACCAGCTGCGATAAACGTTAACACAACTACAACCACAGTCACCACCATTGCCACCACCAGTGCCACCCCCAACAACAACAACAACAACAACAACAACTAATACTACAAAGCCACTGGAAGTTCCTAAGACAGAAAAAAATTTCTTAACAAAAGCCATAAAAATTGGAGGTCAATTAGATCAAAAAACTTGTGAATTTAAGTATGGAACAAAAATAAATAAATAAATAAAAATAAAAAAGTTACTAAACCGACGAAAAGTGTTTGTCAGTTATGAACTGGAGGGAAGACGTGTCGTTGGAAGTGACAATACGTCTCTGTAAGTTTGTAATACTAAGCGATTATCCCGGAGCTGGCCGGGGTGGCCAAGCGGTTCTAGGCGCTACAGTTAGGTTTGAGTAGTTCTAAGTTCTAGGGGACTGATGACCTCAGAATTTTAGTCCCATAGTGCTTAGAGCCATTTTTTTTACTATCCCAGAACTCCGAACGTAATACTAATTGTACGCTGCTTACCATGGCTTTCAAGGGGAAAACAATTCTCCTTTCAGTATTTCACCCAATTACTGACCGAACTTAAAAATGTAAAATGGTCTCACTATTTAGTCATTAAAAGCTACAATATTATGTTAAAAGTTTAACACAAAACAAGTATTACAGTATGAAAGTGTGAAGGTTTCTCGAGACAGCATAATTCACGGCAGAATATCTTCATCCAGTATTAGAGAGTGAGGGGACTTAGTGACTTCCAAAAAACTTTACACATAATTCCAAATCTTTGCGGAACTTTTTCCCGCCTCCCCTCCCCACCCCCCCCACCCCCCACCCCCAAACCGATGAAAAGAAAATAGTTTATTGTTTACTACATTTTCGCTGTTTATACGGAAAACTTAGGCATCACAAATGGCTCAACTTATTGCTTCTTTACTACCTATTCTATTCGTAACACAGATTGGAAACAGTAGCTATACGAACCCTGAATGTACCTGAGAAATTATATAATCGCACGACAAATAGTTTAGGAACAAGCCATCAACACTGAGATCTGTGAAGAACCAGCTTTTTGTTGAATCGGAGTTCAAATACACAGACTATTCATCCATTACCTGACAAAGAGAACACTCACAAGAAAACATTATCATGTGTCAGTAAACGACAATACTAACATGGTTCAAATGGCTCTGAGCACTATGGGACTTAACTTCTGAGGTCATCAGTCCCCTAGAACTTAGAATTACATAAACCTAACTAACCTAAGGACATCACACACATCCATGCCCGGGGCAGGATGCGAACCTGCGACCGTAGCGGTCGCACGGTTCCAGACTGACGCGCGTAGAACTGCTCGGCCACTCCGCCCAGCGACAATGATGAAACCTGGCGGGTCGTTAGAGGGGGGACAAAAACTGCAATACATAATTATTTATTTTGTATCAGTTTCACTTTTAAGGCGTAAAACACAACTTGAAATCTACTTTGTTATTTTAGGTTTAGAAAGAATAACTTCCAAATGATGACGAAAAAAAAATTTTATTCGTATAAAAGTTGTTCTTAAAAACTGAGAAATCGACTTCGGTATTAATTCGAAATTTTGTAAGAAACTTTTTCATCTGGTGATGCCAAAGGGCTCGACGGTACAAGTACGGCCGTGGGACGTATGCAGATTTCGATGTGGGGAGAAATGTGTGAGAAGACATACAGATCAAGTTCTTTTCAATGATTATGATGTCAGTTTCCATTTCCGAAACAATATAATCAAGCTTCAGTCATTATCACTTAATCAATTCTCTTCGCCAAGGCTTACCGATGTGCTGAAATATGCCTGATATATGCGTAATATAAGAAAATGTTGTTTTAAGGATCTCCTTACAAATTATCATTATTGTAATTATTTTCTATCGTAATAATGAGCTATTTATTACTTTTAATTAATAAAATAATGTGAATCATAAACTAAAAAAATATGAATGTAAAATTAAAACAAACACAAGTAAAACAAATATTTAGAATAGTAATTAATGTTTTGGTACCTTAATAGACTGGTTGAAGATACTTCGACAGCATACTGTGCACAGCTTGTTTTGAAAAAATGGTGTTCCAGGAAACCGCTTTATTGCAGAGGAGTGTATTTGACTTGAAAGCTTCTTTGACATATATATTAACAAAATTTTTCGTTTTTCAAAAGTAATTAATAGTGTGGAGTATTTTTTAAAATTTCAGATTATTACGAAAGTTGATTATACATTTTTCAATAATAGTTAATGTCAACGTTTATACGAAAAATGTTTTTGCACATCATCCTTTCGAAGATATTCCCTCCGAACCCAAAATGGCAAATTACCTTTCGAGATGCGTTTTACGCTTAATAGTGAAACTGGACAGAAATAAAAAATATACCGCACTATTTTTCCACCTCTACACAACCACCAAATTTCATGAATATCGTTCATTGACACTTGGGAAGGTTCTTTTCGTTGCGAGTTCCAACAAACTTTAAACATGGTTTCAAACCTTACCTGAACTTTTTTTTTGGTTACATACGTACCGTCAACTACTTAACACATTAAGTCATTCGTAAAGTAATCGCGGCTGGAAGAATCGATGGTCGAAGATTTAGTGGCGATCAAGAGTAGCAGAACGGACGGCAATGGCGATGGGAAGCCACTGCTGATAGGAGCCGCGCAGCGTGGCGGGCAGCGTCGCCCAAGGGCGCAGGGGCAGGGGCAGGGGCAAGGCGGCCGGTGCTCAACAGGGCTTCGAATTCCGGCCCGGCGATGCCTTTGAACTCGTCACCGCTGCGGCCGCGTGCCAGCGCGCATTCCGTTCAGTGACGTCACCGCCGCGGGCCGACAGCTGCCAGCCGGCAGACAGCGGCGGCCGCTTAAGCTGCGCCCCGGCCCGCTGCTGATTGACGACGAGATGTCAAACGGCGTGCCGCGCCGCTGCCGATGCGCGGAACCGCCGTGCCCGGAAATATTTCATTAGTGCACCTGTCAAGCATGCCGGATGCAATAGCAACCGCTGGCATCTGTCACTCTTTGCTGTGAGGGAGGGTGGGAGGGACGGAAGGAGGCAGAGGGGGAGAGGGGGGAGGGGTGGAGGGGGAGATGTCGGGGAGGTGGCGGTTGGACCAGTAGGGTCTGCTGGAAACATAATAAGGGTGAAGTTTTAAGCATCACTTCAAAAAATTCAACCTGCTACCATGAAACTCTGTGTTTGGCATATTCTACTCGTTCACCCTTAATGCGACACATTTTTGCAAGCAATGAAATGTATCGTCATTTTTTTCTGTCGTTCCTTAATTACTTCAAAATTCATGAAAACGCAGTTTGTTTGTTGCCATATGTGTTTCACTTCCTTTATTTGTGAAGAATCTTCAGCGGCCTGTAATACGTGTTTGTTTTTATACACAGGTTGTTCGGAAATTCCCATCACAAACTTTTAATATTTTTAGAAAAATGGCTCTGAGCACTATGGGACTCAACTGCTGAGGTCATTAGTCCCCTAGAACTTAGAACTAGTTAAACCTAACTAACCTAAGGACATCACAAACATCCATGCCCGAGGCAGGATTCGAACCTGCGACCGTAGCGGTCTTGCGGTTCCAGACTGCAGCGCCTTTAACCGCACGGCCACTTCGGCCGGCAATATTTTTAGAAGGAAGTGAGTACATAATACTAGGGCATTTCGAAAAGTAAAGATACAATGGCTCGCAGTCCTTAAATAGGACATATTTTATAAAACGTCAGTTACATCTTATTAATTGGATTATTTTTTATTTTTCGACATAATCACCCCCGTTACCCAAACATTTGTTAAGTCGGTGCACAAGCTTTTGCATCCCACAGTCATAGAAGGTTGCCGCCTGTTGTCGGAACCACATTTCAACTTCATCTTTGATCTCTTCATCGTCGTGGAATTATTTTCTACCAAGATGTGACTTCAGGTAACGGAAGACATAGATGTCGGTGGGCGCAAGGTCCGGGCTGTATGGAGGATGGTCCAATACGTCCCATTTGAATTGTTTGAGTAGTGCTTTGGTTACGAGAGCTGTGTGGGGCCGAGCGTTGTCATGAACCAAGCGGACTCCACTTGTCAGCATTCCCCTGCGTTTGTTTTGAATTGCCCTTCAACGACGTTTCAAAGTCTGCCAATATGCAGCAGCGTTAATTGTCGTTCCAGGAGGCATAAATTCCAACAGACGAATGCCTTCTCTGTCCCAAAAAACAGAAGCCATGATTTTCTTCGCTGAAATCGACGTTTTGCTTTTCTCGGCTTTTGGTGAATTCGAATGGCGCCATTGCATTGATTGTTGCTTGGATTCAGGCGTTTGGCGATAAACCCACGTCTCGTCACCTGTTAGAATGTGATCAAGGAACTCATCACCTGCTTCAGCACAGCGTATGAGGAAGTCGAGTGCAAAGCCCATCCTTTTCTTTTTGTGTTCTTCCATTAACAGTTTTGGAACCCAGCGCGCACACAATTTCCTGTACCCTAACTTGACAGTCACAACACCATAAAGAGTTGTCATTGACACGTCCGGTATGATCTGATGCAATTCTTTCAATGTGAGACGTCTATTCGCACGAATTGCTTCCTCCGTTATCCGAGGAAGGGCATCAGATATCACAGATGGCCGACCTGTTCTTTCTTCGTCATGAACATCGGTCCTACTTCCAGAGAAATGACGACACCATTTCGTTACATTTTGTCGATTCATAATGTTCCCATAAACAGAAACAATTTCTTTGTGAATATCCGCTGGTCGCTGACCTTTTGCACGAAGGAAACGTATGACGGAGCGCATTTCGCATTTGGCGGGATTCAGAATCGGCGCAGCCATTTTAAACACGACCTACTCCAACCAGAAGCAACGTTCAACTGCCGAACGACCGGCCGGCCGCGGTGGTCTCGTGGTTCTAGGCGCGCAGTCCGGAACCGTGCGACTGCTACGGTCGCAGGTTCGAATCCTGCCTCGGGCATGGATGTGTGTGATGTCCTTAGGTTAGTTAGGTTTAAGTAGTTCTAAGTTCTAGGGGACTGATGACCAAAGCAGTTGAGTCCCATAGTGCTCAGAACCATTTGAACCGAACGACCGCGAGGAGAAAGCTAACGGTTCAAGGTTAACACCAGTGTTGGCAACTTGCTGGCCAAAACTCTTCTGTTCCTCTGGCGAACGGTGTATCTTTACTTTCAGAAATACCCTCGTACTTTGAATAGGAATTCATGTCCGTAAACCTTCCGTTTACGCGCTACAGCCGTTTGAAAAAATGTTTGCCAGATAAATACGCAAAAATGTAGTCTTGGTGGGGATTGGTTATGTCGGATCGGCTGATGTCATTTGACGTCTGTTCTACCTCTGCGACCTGGCTCGAGACTGATTCAAGTGCCTGTGAACGTTAGACCAACGTGGTTGTGTATACGTTTGCAGAATAGACGGACGTGATCCTCCTGTACGGCGAAGCTCACGGTCAAACGTCGCTTTTATGAAGATTTTTACACGCAAGTCCGACTCCATTGCATACCCTCTTTGTCGCAAATAAGCAACAGCTTCGAGAAAGAGGTACCTTCGCCGTCAGCACACGTGGGCTTCAGTGAGACGAAGCACCCCCGAACTGGAAGAGGCCGCACTGCATCATGTTGAAGAGAGTACATCAACGAGTACACGAACAATTGTGGATGACCAACAACTACATCCGAACCAGCTGCAACACTCTATACCAACTGCAAAACTCACAGGCACGTGAATGAAGCTCGAACCAGATCAGAGGGCTGGGATGGACGCCACCACGAATACCTTGTTGGAAACCTACCTGTCAAACATAGCTTCAAATCGCTGTAGCACGGAAACTGGTTGCTATTCAAGATATTAAGTACTTACTCCCTTCAACAAGTACTAGAAGTCTGTAATAGTAATTTCCAAATACGGTGTATAATATAAATGCATTATGTACTGGAGTTAAATATGTGTAGCACAAGTTTCGTGAGGTTAAATAAATTGACACCAAACGTCAATTTAGCTTAACGAATCTCGTGTTACAAACTTGTTTGTAGGCTGAAAAGCAAGCGGAAAGCACGTGAAAAGGTACATTAGTAACACATTCGTAGCCAGTACACTGCGCCAGCAAGTGATACTCAATTGACACTCAGACTGTGGTGTTCTCCATCTCTCCTATTTTTTCGTAAATAGAACCATACCTGTAGTTAAACATACTCACGATTGTCAGGCATAACTCAAGCAGAAACGCGAGCTATTTGATTTAATAAAAAGAACTGATGAGACACTCTACAGTGCTTTATACTTTTAAGTTACGAAATTGTTTTAACTGTGTACTTGTTTTTCATTGCTCTTTACTCAGACAAATCCAATTTTCGGTATGTTCATTGCGCAATTTATCCTAATTTATGTCTCTGGCCTCAATTGTATTTAATTTGCTTGTATTTTTATCGACCCCCCAGACATTGTCATCAACCATCTTGCCATTAAAGAACCTTATAACAGTTACGAACCTCGCTTCAAATTTGTGAACAGGCAATATCAATTTTTTACCACCCTGCATCTAATCTTGCTAACATTGCTATGTCAAAGTCATACTTAGAGTATAACTAAACCTTAATATCGACAATCTTAGAGTTTCATTTTTGCTAAAATATAGTTATGCCTGAACCCATACTCCAACTTCTGTTAGCGATAACTTTTCCTTTA